>NC_088927.1:12697500-12702500 GCF_038396675.1 Hydra vulgaris
TGAAATACGTGTATCTAAATCCCCTCTAGGCTATCGTGTTCTCGGCTATATTGTTGATCATATTAGAACACTTTTGGAAGAGTGGTATGAAGGTCTTTTGAATTCAGGTACTGTTGTTTCTTCATTGGCATGTCCTGTTTGTACAAGTTTAGGTTTAAATCAACCTTACACTTTTAATATAAGTACTGCTTTTGAAAAAATATATAAATCTTCAGAAGAAAATGTTTGTAAGGTAATTTGTCAACAATTTCATAGTCCAAGAACAGTAAACATAGAGGAATTTTGTCCAGATCTTACTTTCCAAGATTTACCAAAAACAATGAAATTTACTTCTAAGGATTTCCAATGCGAACAAAATGAGAAATATAAACTGGGAGAAGGACAATATGGAAAAGTGTATAGTGGCAAATGTAAAAACAAAATTAATTCTGCAATAAAGTTTTATAAATTTAATATGGTCAACTCAGATGAACTTTCATCATCATTGAATCAGTTTTACAAAATTCGACAAGAAGTTATAATGCTTAGTAAATTGCGTCACCACCCATATATAATTCAATTTTTAGGTTTCTCACTGAAACCAGAATTATGTGTTGTGATGGAACGTGCTAGTCATGGTTCTTTATCAACTGTCATTCACAAAAAACACCAAGTTATTCCTAGAATTGTCAAGTTTCGAATTTGTCAGCAAATAGCAAGTGCTATAGCTTTTATGCATAAAAAGTATATTATTCATCGCGATATAAAATCAGATAATATTTTATTATTCTCGCTTAATCATAATGCAAAAATCAATATAAAATTAACTGATTTTGGTACAGCAAACTTCATGAGTCCGTCTGGTATGAAAACATTATATGGCACCAAAGGTTACACTGCTCCAGAAATGATTTTGTACCAATCATCTTTAGATGAATATAATTCTAGTGTTGATATATACTCATTTGGAATTGTTATTTACGAGTTAATTGCATATAAAAGGCCTTTTCACGATGTTTCAGAAGGATATGAAGTCGATCAGAATGTCAAAATGGGATTTCGACCAATATTTTATGACATTCTTCATGCCTTTTATGGATTGGTTCATTTAACAAAGTTGATGATATCAATGTGGCATCAAGAGCCTTCCAAAAGACCTCAAGCTAAAGATGCTTTAAGTGTGTTACTGTCTCCAACTTTTCAATTGGTTTTTGGACTGAAAACATTATCTTCTATACATAACCCACGTGAGTTATGTTATGTAGAAAAGTATAACCAAATTTGGGTAGCTTGCGATGACAAAGATGACAAAGGTATGTTTGTTATAATACAGGGCTGGAGTTAAGCATATTGCTTTTCACACCTTCGCAATTTGTTTTTTCTTAAAAAAATTTTTTTGCTATTTGTTTGTTTTTTTATATTTTTTTTAATTTTTTTTTCTAATGTAGCATTTCTTTTGGCAATTCTTAAAAGTAATATTCTTGTCTAAGTTTTTTATTAGGGGTTGTAAATTAAGTCATGCTAAATTTATTTTTTGAATAGAAGTATGATCACTTGCTCTCTTGCGCGGAGATTTCTGTTCAACATAATGCACTTTTGAATTTAAATTACTTTAAATCTCTGTGTGGAAGCCAATAATATTTCAAAGTTAGATTTAGTTAGATTTACTGAGCGGATAAAATAAATTGCAGTAAATTTACCTAAAAACTAAATAAAAACAACCAGTTAAGTTACTCAAATGTTAAATTTACTTTATATACTCAAAAGATTCACAAAAGTTAGCCATACAAATGTTTCTATTTATATCTTTTATGCTGTTTACACATAATATAAGCTTCTTACTAAAAATTGTATTACAAGAAATCTCGGATAGAATTTGAAAAATGCAATACCATTGCTTTATATTTTCATTTGATTTAAAGCTATATCAAGATTAAACAATTTCTATAAATACGCAATTTGTTTTTAGCTATTTTTTTTTTTAATTATTTGAACAAAAGAATTTTAGTCTTCTAAAATTCTCTTATTTGAATATATTTGCGAATGAAATTTGAAATTAAAAAAATACGTATATCTAGCTACAGTAACGATATCAGATTTAAAACCGTAAACATTTTGAATATTTAATTATTTTTTGTTTCTTGAAAATAGTTTTAAAAGTAGAAACATTCTATTCAGGGCCATCCCAAACAGGGAGTGTAGGGATTGTCCCACCCCTCCCCACCCCCACCTCCACCCCAAAACTGTTATATATGCATTTGAGTTGGCACATTTGTACATTTAGCATTTAAGTTGGCAAGTTTTGAAGTATAGTTGGCAAATGTCAATTATTAAGGATTTTTTTTTGTCTCTGGTTGGCAAAAAAATCTATACACTGCTGTTTTTCCAACCTACTAAATCGTTGACCTACTGTAATTTTGACCTATTGATTCTTTACCCTACTGTATTTTCAATTTTATAACTTCACTTTTCCAGTATGTGTTTTGTATTTTTTGTTGTTGATTTGAATACGAGTCAAATTTGATCAGCGTTGGCGCAGTGGTTGACGGGCTTTCTTCAGAATCAGGAGGTATAAGATTCGATGAATGCTTGGAAAATTTATTGATTGTTAATTAAAAAAAAAAAAATTTGTAGTGTGAAAAAGCAACGTTAAAAACAAAGACCAGATAATCGGTTTAAAATTTAATTTGTCTCAAATCGGTTGAAAATTAAAATCTATAAAATAGGTCGAAAAACAAATTGATCGAAAACAAAAATGTCATTAATCGGTTGAAACAATTTAGACCTCAGAAGGTTAACTGAAAATTAGTTCCACTTTTTTGTTATTTTGTATTATTATGAATGAATATCAGGGCCAGAATATAGCTTAAGCCAAATAAGCCAACTTGCAATAAACAAAGGCATGTTTATTATAATTATAAGTGTTAAACACTTATAATAATGATGTAGCAACACTTATAATAAACTTACAAAGGTAAGTTTATTATAAGTGTTGCCACATCGACTATCATATAGCCTGACTCACAACAGAGTGCTGCTACATTGACTATCTTTAGCCTGACTTGCAAGGGAGTGCTGCTACATCGACTGAGGGTTTGGTTGGGGCAGGCAGTCTATGAATTAATAATAAAAAAAATTCCGGTCTTGCATTTTAATTTTTACTTTTTCTCAACAAAATACTGAAAAAATTTCTGACAACCAGATAAGAGTTATATATATATATATATATATATATATATATATATATATATATATATAACTCTTAATATATATAATATGATTTTATATATATATATATATATATATATATATATATATATATATATATATATATATATATATATATATATATATATATATATAAAATCAGCAGAAATAAGGTCAGCAATATTTTTCCAACCTTAATCTGTTAAAAAAATTTGCCATAAAACATGGAATTGAGGTTGGCTAATTAATCCCGAGGTCTGTATATATATATATATATATATATATATATATATATATATATATATATATATATATATATATATATATATATATACATTTTATTTTTAAAATTATAATGATTAAGACTTTTATGGTTGAAAAAAGTCTCTTTCAATAACAAAGTGATTTCATCAATTAAGCTACATTTTAATGTGGTCTAAAAGCTAGAACAATTAAATTAATGCGGAAGTACATTAAGTTTTATCATTTTTTTTAAAACTGCAATAATAATGACTAAAAAGTTTTTTAAATTTTATTGTTTTATTTTTTTTAAACATATTTTTAAAACATATTTTTAAAACATGCGCAGAGTTTTGCTACATCGACTATCTTTTATCCTGCGGCTACAAGGGAGTGCTGCTACATTGACTATCTTATAGCCTGCTGCTACAAGGAAGTGCTGCTGCATTTACTGAGAGTTAGATTTGGGCAAGCTATCTATCATAAAACAAACAAACTTTATTCAAGTTTTTAAACTTTTTCTGGTCTGGTTTATTAGCGTTCTTTAAAACTACAGTTTATGGAAGAAACTCTATGGCTACCATGTAAGACCATATATATATATATATATATATACACGCACACATACAAATAATTTTAAATTTATTCTACAAAATAGAGTGCTCAATGTTCTTAAAGGGATCCCCAAGTGCCAAGACAAGTTGTGTTCATATTATAGATAAACACTAGAAAATAAGTTAAAAGTTAATAAAACTTTCCAAAACAAACTATTGAATGTTATATTAACAAAAGCCTTTGTTGTTTTATCATTATATTTCTGGTTGAGAGCCTAATTTTAGGCTCTCAAATCTGCATAGTTTTTTCCATTAAAAAAAACATCTGAGTTTCAATAATAAATGTTTTCGCTCAGCGCAGAGTTTTTTAAACTCAGTTCAGTTTTACTCAATCAGATTGGGTTTTCCCCTTTATATTTAGTCTGCAGTGGTTAAAAAAAATTGTTCGCTGTAACATGTTTTTTTTTTTTTGTTTAATGTTTCGTCAAGTGTTTGAGTTAAAGAAACTTGCATAAGAAAAATAGTAAATACATATATACATATATACATATATACATATATACATTAGTCTTATCAAGGACATTTTTATGTACCTGTTAATTTTTTGTCCCAGAAAATGTCTCTGTAAGCAACTTTTATAGAGAGTGAAAAGTACATACATTAACTATCAAATAGCCTGATTCGCAACCAGGGCCATCTCTTGGGTTGGTGGTGCCAGGAGCAAACGTAGTTGCAGCGCCCCCTTCCTTCTAGTAATAGTCGTGTATATAAATTTTTTGTGTTGCCACCAATACTTTAATACCTAAATCACTTACAAATCTACCATAAAGATATATATATACATTCAAACAACGTCAATCTTTTTTGTGTCATCGATGTATGTAGATAGGTTTTAATAAACTTCAACTTGCTGAAACTACGATTGCTGCTATTTATTTAAATTACAGATTATTGTCAATTACTCTTTAAAAATGATTAATTAATTTCTATTAGTTAAGAAATAATTAAAGTTAAAGAAAC
>NC_088927.1:12707500-12710000 GCF_038396675.1 Hydra vulgaris
TTTTGTGGTATTGAAAATCAGGAAAACTGGTAATTTTTTGCATTTTTTTCTGTTATGCCTATTTATGTATTTTTATATTTTGGTACAACTTCTGAAAATTTCAAATTTTACATTTTTCTTATAATTTCAGATTAGTACATAAAATGAACATATTAGAAATGAGTGCAACTCAAATAAGGTCATGAAAAAGGAACTTTTTATTATAATAGATAAAACCAGCTATATCAGGTAAAAACATTTTTGTTAATACTGGAATTAGTAATGAATCTTTTTTGGAATTATTAATGAGACTTTTTTCGAATGGTTCATTGATAATTTAAAATCTTTTTATTCAAATATACAGCTTCCAACGACTTGGATATTCTCAACACTTAATATATGACTAGCAATGTCGATCTGCATCATTATCAAATATAATTGCTTGTCCCCTTAAAAAAAAAATTTCAAGATGCTCAGAGAGTTGCTGTGAATATAATTTGTCTAAAATCAAGAGATCCTGGACTAAAGTTTGATTTGGACTAAGGTTTGTTAAATGATTTAGTTTTAGTAAAAAACTTTTTAATTTGCACAAGTCTTATTCCAACTTGAAAAAAAATGTAAAACAAGGAACTTGTGGCGATTTGGCTAAACAAAACAAGTTTGAGATTGAAATAAAAAAACTTTTTTGGGCTAGTAATACTAATCTCAAAAACATGATCAGTAAAGATAAAAAAAGATCCCTAAAAGATAAGATTGAAAACTTAATATTTTGTTGACGATCAGGAAATTCAAAGAAAGTTTGTTATTGGTTCAGAAGTAATTAGGTATAGAATAAGGGTATTCAATGCTTTTAGTTAACTACTTCAGCTCTGGTTTAACCTCTATTACTTTATTCTCTTTTCCACTAATTCTAAAATTAAATATAAAAACATTTCTTTAAATTAGGCAAAAGAAAGTATCAGGCAGAAAAACTGTTCACAGCCTATAAGTTTGGGAGATGATGTTCTCAAGGTTGAACTTATAAACACAGATCTAAGCAAGGATTCTTCAATTGAATCTGATTTTGATCCAGGTGATTGGTATCATTTAGAAGTTTCTGAAAACCCAGACACCGTAATTGCAAAAATTCCAAAAGATATTTTTGCTGGTAATGTTTCTCTTACTGCCACAGCCTGTGATATATCGCCAAATGTTTTACAGAAGGTAACAAATGCTATTCTATATCAATCAGGTGTTGACCTTAAAGAAGTTAAAATCAGTCAGTCTATCGCATATAGAAAAATAAAAAATAAGTAGCCATTGATGCATCTCATATCCATGTATAATTCATTTCGATGGCAAGAAATTGTTTGAACTCAACAAAGGAAAAATATTAAAAAGGGATAGAATGGCTGTTTTAGTTAACATTAATGGAGATTCTAACCTACTTGAAGTACCTCCGCTGGCGTCATCCACTGGTGAAGATCAATTTTATGGTATAATAGATTTAATTAAAAAATATCAACTTACATCAAAACTAGAGGAATTTGCTTCGATACAACATCACCCAATACTGGGACAAATAAAAGGTCTTTTTCAAGAATATCTAAAGAACTAAATAAATATCTCCTTCAAATAGCCTATAGACATCATAGGCTGGGGTAATAAAAATGAGCAATTGCTTTTACTTTTAGTAATTGGTTAGCTTTACGCGAATAAAAACTGAAGCAGTTTTGCTCAAATTTTTATTCACGTAAAGTTAAGCAATTTACTCAGTAATTGCTCAGCTTTACGTGAATTAAAACTTAAGCGAAATTCTTGAAGTTTTTTTTCAGGTAAAGCTAACCAATTACTGAGTAAAACGCATTTGCTCATTTTTATTCACCCGGCCTCATGTGAACAAACTAAGAATGCTTCACTTTTGGAAATTAGTGATCAATGATAAAACAAAGGGACCTGATAATGTTCTTTTCAAAAAATTAAAAAATATTGTTGAAGAACCTAATTTTAATTATAATCCAATTCAACTCTTACGGTTTGATTGGAATAACGTTAAAAGCAATCTTTTAAAGAAGGCAGTTGAGAATTCATTAACATTTTGCAGAGCTTACATTGGTAAATTAGGTGTTAAAAGAGACGATAGAAGTTGCAGAATTAGTTGTCACTTATCCCCTGTTACATATAAAGTACAAAACAAACAGGTGCTATTCATCATGCAAGATTTTTAGGAAAAGCAATTTATTATCTAAAGGTTCAGCTTCTATCCAACCAACTTACATTTGTTCTAGAAAATGATAAACTGAAAACTGAAATTAGGCTTATTACAGAATTTATTATTTGCTTTTATGCATAATGGTACTTACAATCTCAGGATGTCATCAAAGCTCCTTTTCTTGATCAAAGCTCTTTTTCTTGATTACATCCATACATCAAATGCATCTGCACAAGAAGGTATGTACAAACCCAACTGCTGTTGATGCTGTATTGGAATCTCAGTATAAACATTGTTGGTATTTGGACACTACAATAATACCTCTAGCTT
>NC_088927.1:12712500-12800000 GCF_038396675.1 Hydra vulgaris
TGTTGTATCTATTTCTGCTAATTCCGAATGGGTTTGTCTTGGGTTTCATAATGGCAGCTGTTCTAAAGTTAAAAAAAAAGACTTTTTAAAAAGAAATATGTTAAAATATCTTTGCGATTTTCAATTAAATTCATTATGCATCTCTGGTATTACTTCTCCGGTAACTTCTCTGGTATTACTTCTCGAAACAGCGATTTGGTCTGTTGGACGTTACATTGCTTTTTGTAATTTAAAGAATGAAGAAGAGGGCATGAAGCCGTGTCATATGAATAGAAATGTTCAAGAAATTGTTTATTCGTTCGACGAAACATTGTTTTTTATCTCTTTTCAATGCAGTCCTGAAATTTATATACATAATGCGATAACTAAAGAACCATTACATAAATTTAGCTGTTGTGATGATATACTGATTTGCTCTCCTGATGCTCGAAACGTTGATCTCCGGGTAACGTGTATGTGTTCAGTTGATAACATGTTGTGGGTTGGTACAGGAAGCGGACACATCCTTATTTATGAGGTGCACAAAAAAACGGCTAAAACTATACTTTTGCAAACACTTCATCCGTACACAAAGGAATTGAGAAAACTTGTGCTTATTCCGACAGAACGTCATGATGACGTAAGTTATCAAAAGCGCCATGATGACATAAGTCGTCATACTTTATATGACGCCAAGTATCTTATTGTTAGTACTGGAAAAGAGATAAATATAAATGCAGTCGAAATGAACACGTTCATTTTTAACGGTCATATTCCGAACGATGAAACAGCAATCAATAAAAAACTTTACGAACCCAGAAATACTGGTGAAAACGATGGTAAAGTTATTATAGTATGGCATGTGTTGCCGGCACATCAATATAAAAATTTATTATTGGACTAACTTATCTTTATATCAATTATTATTAAAATATTTAATGTCAATAATTTTATTTTTTGAATAATTTTATAAGCTATTTTTTAAAATTCCATAATTTTATAGTTGTTTTTGTTTTTTTTATAAAAGTTTATAAATCTTTTTATACTTTGTAATATATATTTTTATACTTTTATATAACATTGATTTTTAGTTCTTGTCTTTTTTATTAAATATTCTCACTTCCAACAAGGCTTTAAGCAACCACTATTGAGTTGGAAGTTACTGGAAGAGAAAAGATGAAGTTTATAGAGCAAGATAACGATTAAGAGACGACTTGAAATAACAGTCACAGTAAAAATATGAGACAAGTAACACGAGAATGAATTTTAGTAGATGGCACAAGAGACGCTAGCTCTTTAGAGCAGTGATTATTATAGGATTTATATAAAAGAAAAAGAGAAGCAAAATGACGATGTGATGGTTGGAGGTCTGCTGCAAGAGCTGGTTCAACTATGTTTAAAATGTTTTTTTGCGCCTTTTCTAAAAGAGAAAAGGCATCATTCAAGAATCTGCGTTAAATATGGCAACAGTATTCCATGCAAGAAATGACGGACTTGAGATTTATAGAGATTAAGAATGGAATTCTCAGTAAGAAAGTGGTGATAATAATTTTGCAATCGATTTCATATGGTTTTAAAGAAAGATCGGAAGTAAGAGTTAATCCTAGAAGATGAAGGGTAGAATACTCATTGAATACATTACCGAACTTAAATATAGAAAGATCTAGACTATTGCGATAGCGATTAGCTGAAAAAAATGAGTTTTAAGAGAGTTTTGCTGAGAGCCCCATGCCGTAGCAGAGGGGAGATCTTTTTCAAGCTCAAATGCCCCCTCCAATCAGAGAGTGTTGACTTCTCGTGACATGACTAAATGGTAGTATCGTCAGTGAACAATGCCATCTTATATGTGAGAATTTCTAGGAGATCGTTTTTGTAGATTAAAAAAAGTATAGGCCAAGGATAAAACCTTGAGGAACCCCTGAAGTTACAGGATATAAAGAAGTGTCTTGTCCGTCGAGGACATGTCTTATAATTTAGGACTGTCATAGTAACCATAAAATTATTTATCAGGGTTTTGCAAATTGTGAGGCGCAATTTGTATAGTTAAATTGGCAAGTAGTTAATAATAGAGAAAAATAATATAAAGTTTTTTGTTTAAAACACAAAAATAGACGGCCTCCTCTGACCACCAGCCATTTAAGAACACGTGTTGATTCAGAAAAATTTTTAAATGACGGTAGTTTTCGCAGATGACAAAGGATACAAAAAATGCTTATATAAATGCAGCATAAAAAATAAAAAACATTATAAGATATTTCATATTTACGCATTATTCGGAGGGAACTTGATTAAAAGATCGTCCATGGTTTACATTACACGCGTGTATAAAGTAGGCAATGCATCGTCGTACCCAGACAAAAATAGTATAAAGCTGAAATTTGGCACTTAAGATGAAAACAGTCATTGGATTAGTGATAAAAAAAAAAGCCCTGACGATTGCGCTACGGGAACATCCTTTTAGCGGCAAAACGTTAGTCAATTTTTGACTCCTTCAAAATACTATCTATCGTATATTGTCTTAAATTTTATGTAAATTAGCATTTAAATAGGATTTCTAATTTAAAAACATTTCTTTTAAATGTTATTTATATTTTAAAAGTGTTAATTTGATTTGACGTTTTTGCTATGTATAACCTTATTTTCAAAACATTTTATTTTAAAATTTTCTTGTTCCTCTTGGTTTTAAGTTTATCACTTGAATCTTCTTCGTTTTTTAAGTCCTAAAAATATTTTTATCTCAAAAAAATCCGCAAACTTTTAGAAAAACGTATACCTGCAGTATTTAGAAAAGAAAATTTACGGTTTTATTGTTGCAGTCTTGACGATGACTGCCACTTCACAAAGACATGCATATGTTAGATCTGAATTTTTTTGCATATATTATGCATATTTATGCATATATTAGTTCTGAATACTTTTTGACAAATTCTAGATTAATTCCCAATGAGATATGTAATAATGAAATGCTAACCTAAATTTATCAAATCAATAAAATAAAGTTATATAAATAAGTAAAAGTCTTCTTTCCCCCTTAATCTATAAATGCGGTAGGTTTACGTTCTCTAATCGTGTATTTTTAATCTCAACAGTTCAAGGTAAGTTAGAGAAAAAAGCTGTTGCAGAGCAACGTGTTGCTACTTCTCAATAGAGTTTTCCATTTAACATAGAAATATTAGTACTTATAAAGACATACCTTGATTAACAAGGTAGATCTGTTGATTGTTTTAAAGGTAATATAGCAGGATTTGACAGGTTTGAATCATTTATAAAGCGACATAATCACAGATTTTAATGACAGGTTCTGCTTAAAAACATTTTGAAGAAAAGAGCTGGTGTTTCGAGGTGAACAAATACAAAATACTTTACAAATTTATAAGAAACTCTTTAGAACATTTGTTTTAAATCATAACAAATTAAGACAAATCAAACTTGCCAGATGCAAAAGATTGATAATGACAGGATGTATTTAATACCCAGAACGAATAATAAACACCAAAAGTGGCTCTACCTCTTCATGAAAGAATTACTAAATTTTGTGTCCTTATTGGAGACAATCTGAGTTCACACTTCTCCCCTAACATTAGTCACACATGTGCAGAAAAAACATTTCTTTCGTTGTCTGCCTCCAAATGCCACACATCTGTTCCAGCCAAAGAAAAATGACAATTCATTTTAACTAGTTACAAAAATTCCAGAGAAAAAAAGGTACAGACAATTTAGAAAGACAAACTGCCAGGCCCACTAAAATAACTAATGGATGTTGTAAGTGTCAATGCTTCTAATAATATTAGGGCTGGCTTCATAAATACCAGGAATTTACTCTACAGACTCTGAACCAGTCCTGAATCATATCCACACATTATAAAAATATATCAGCCAACACATTATTTGCTGATTCATTTCTATCCCATCTACAGGAAATGCGTTTTGACAAAGACGATAATATAACGCAGAGACGAAAAAAGCGACTTCCAGATGTTCAGCTGGGAAAAGTATTGTTGGACCTTCTGGCGACAAAGTTGTATATCTGCCACAACATGATTTAACAGCAAATCTGGCAGAATCTCATACCAGTACTAGTAATAAGTCTGAATGTATGGGTAATATTTATGATTTAGATAAAAAATGGGTACCAGTATACAGAAAACGCACACTTTCTTAAATTTTTGAAACATTTACTTAATGAGCATTACTAATCAACTAGCTGACCGGACCAGTAAAAACACGGGTTTTTGTAAGTCTATTCTATACTGACCTTTTCTATACTTTTTCCTTATATAAATATATATATATATATATATATATATATATATATATATATATATATATATATATATATATATATATATATTTATATTATATATATATATATTCTATTATATATATGTTATTATGTTGTTATTTTAATATATATATATATATATATATATATATATATATATATATATATATATATATAGTATATTATATATATTTTTTTATATGTGTGTGTGTGTGTGTGTGTTTGTGTGTGTGTGTGTGTGTGTGTGTGTGTGTGTGTGTGTGTGTGTGTGTGTGTGTCTATGTATCAAACGATGATACACCAAACGTTTTGACGATATAACCCAGAATTTCCCACAAGTTGCCAGATGCAATGATGGTTCTTTACTTTGTCATAACGATATCAAATTTTCATTTTGGCATACTCTGTCTTAGAGTGAACTATGCTCGGATAGCGGATTTAATCCCGAAAGTTTAAGTTTGCCTAGGACAACGTTGAGTTTGCCCGAATTCCGTGACAGGAAACAGACCTTCCAAAAAGCTAGATCGTGGGAAGAAAACGTTTTCAGCATATGGTTTTTACATATATTTTGTTCCACTTGACAAGTTCTTTCGTATAACATATATATTTTTTAAATTTACAAATATTTTTATTTTGGTGACTATTGGAATTTTTTGTGTATTTCGTGGGCACAGGCGTGTGAAAAATAATTTTTTTTTCAACTTGTGCCAAAAATTTTCAAATTTGGGACCGGGACCCATGACGTCAAAATTCCAATAGTCACCAAAATAAAAATATTTGTAAATTTAAAAAATATATATGTTATACGAAAGAACTTGTCAAGCGGAACAAAATATATGTAAAAACTATATGCTGAAAACGTTTTCTTCCCACGATCTAGCACCTTAAAGAGTGTATAAATTACAGACCCAGAATTTACAGACCGGCACAAGAAAAAAAAAATTAGATTTTTCATTCCAATTTTGTTATATATCCGGATGAATTTTACTTTAAGAATTTTCGTTAATGTAAATTTATGTTTAAAGCACTTATCTATTGAATATATGCATGAAAGATTGTTTTAATAGAATTTGAAGTTGTTTAATTGGTTTAATTTTTCATATTGACGAAGGTCATTTAAATGCTTTTTATTAAAAAAGTAAAACCGTATTTCGTTTTTTTAAATAGCTCGAGACTGTATTGGAATGTATACTACAATGGCATCACTTTTAAATATTTATCAAAAAAGAAAAGCCGAATTCTCAACGACCCCTCCCCTCTCTATTCAAGCAAAATGTGGTTTGAAAGAATTCGTTCAGTAAAACATTTTTAAAACTTATTAGCTATAGTTAAAACTATTTTTTTTATAAAAAGATCATTTAAATAACACAACCCACTATTAGTGATAAGTAAAACTAAAAAGGTTTGATAAATATATGCTTAAAAATATAAATATTAGTCTTCTATATCGGATGTATCAGATTTTTAGCTCCTCGTCACATCTATCGTGAAAATCGGTGTTTACACAAACTGTGCATTTACACATATCCGTACAGGCAAAGTTGTTCTATACAGCACTTGCATCTCTTTGTACTGCAATCACCACTACATCCACAAACACTCAATTAAATTAAACCTAATGGAGCAGGAATACAACCTGCTAATATTAGATCAAAAGATTCACCATTGATCTCCAAGCCAAAGCCATCAGGAGAAGGAAGATTTTGTAAAAGTCTGTGAGATCTTTAACACTAGACATAAAAAAAGAGTTTTAAATATTTTGTATTTCAGAGCTCTCATGATAGTTGTTAACTGCGCTGCATCTTGATAATATTTTGAGAAGAGAAACCAACTTCACTTAGCAAAGATTGATATGTTATTGGACATATTTTTAAATCCATTGTGCTGACAACAAAACGCTCATTACCTTGAAGAGTAACCTGATTTGGCAATAACTCAGTATTATCGAATATTGATAGTGCATTTAGAATCTTGTCACCCGCAACAATGAATGACTTCCACTATGTTAATTTAGATTTTCCAAGGAAGCGGTCGGTCGGGTCACATCCTGTTAACACATGGAAACTCAGAAAGCTGAACGTTTAAAATCAAGTGCCTCAAAACAATATTTGGTACTGATGTTGCGTTCTTCTGATCCTTTTCCAGTTTGTAAGTATGATGCAAGAGGTAGATATTCTCGGTAAAATATTTGCGACAAAATTACGTCTTTATCTTCGGAGAAAACATAGCATGCTGAAAACGGATTACATCTTGCAACATCAATGGCATGGTTCACAAGAAGAATGTCCGCCTCTTCGTGATCATGGCTTAGCAACTTGGCATCAAAACTGAAAATATTTGTAACTGATTTTAACTCGTATGTAATTAAAAAACATAATCTTTGATCTCATAATGCATCATACTTTGATAGCTTTGTCTCGCTTAGTTTTCATATTAGATAACAATGGTTTAATGACAAACTTCTAATATCTCCTTTATCTATTATCTTTATTGTACTTTATATTGTTTCCAGGTGTTTGCTTCAATCTTGTTCTACTTTTAAGAGACTGACTGATGTGGCAATCCTCTATTTCAGATTTATATCATCGCCTTGTAAAATAAAAAAGGCAAATTTAATTGGGATCTAACTCTTGAAAATCTTTTTCAAGCATCTAAGCTGAAAATAATCGAGTTAATAAAAGAAGGTGTTCAAGCATTCAATGTTAATAGTCGAACTTATTTATCTTTTGATTGGAGCAAATCAGGCATCTATTTAATACTAACACAAAAGAACTGTGAATGCTCAAACATTAATAACCCAACGTGCCGCATTATGCGGCCCGTTTCATTGGAAAATTGTTTAAGGTGGCTCACGGTTTACAAAAGTTGTTGAAAGTTGAATCGCTTCCATCGAAGGCGAATCCTTAGCATTATTATATGGTTTAGAAAGTTGCAAAATTTTTGTCATGACCTGTCCAAACCTTATTGTTGCAGTTGATCACAATCCATTGGTAAAAATATTCAACGATTGAAACTTGGATGAGATAAAAACCCCCTGAATACTTAAAATCTGCGAAAAAGCACTTATGTGTAATTTCAAATTTATTTCGATTTCCGAAAAAAATAATCTCACACCAAATGTTATCACGAATAGTACGACACATTGAAAGTGGCTTCTTAGGAACCATTTGTTTTTTTTTTAATAATTTTAATGGTCCTATTAAAATGGATAGAATTAATACAGAATCATCAATCGGCATTACATGTCAAGATCTATTACAACACATACAACCCAGAAAACAAGCAAAGT
This sequence comes from Hydra vulgaris, assembly GCF_038396675.1. NCBI lineage: Eukaryota > Metazoa > Cnidaria > Hydrozoa > Anthoathecata > Hydridae > Hydra > Hydra vulgaris. Next base: position 12,720,051 of record NC_088927.1, read on the forward strand.
ATACCGATATGTCTTCGATAAATTTGGTCTAAACGCTATGAATTATACGCTAAGGGTAGTCTCGTGTTTTTAGATGGTAATTTTTTAATACCTGAAAAGGCTGAGATCAATTTTGATCAGTCGTTTGCATGATGGACATCAAGGTGTAGCTGCAATCAGAGAAAACAAATTAAAAAATAAATGTAAGTTGTAACGCTCTTAAGAAATATTTTATTAATTTTGGAATACTTAAGGATTTATCAGGAGATGAAGGACCACAGTTTAGCTCTAACAAGATAAAATCATTTTTAAATGATTGGGGCATAATGTATCGCTTATGATCCGCCTGTTACACACAAAGCAACAGCAGAGAAAAGACTGCTCAAAATCGATCAAGCGTTTATTGACTACAATATTAGCCCACGTGGATTGCTAAATACTAATGAAGTAGGAAAAGCACTATTTTTACACAGAAATACACCAGCTCAAGATATTGGAGTATCTCCAGCCGAACTGTTGTTTTGGAAAATTATAAATAACCACTTACCAAATCAAATACAATTTTGAAGGTCTGACAGAGTTCCCACCAGATAAAAAATTGAAACTCCAGTACTATCCAGGACTTTCCCGGACAATTTTTTTATTTTCCCAGGACGTTTGTTTTATTATTTCCAGGACTTTTCCAGGACTTACAATAAAAAAAGTTATAAACTCCAGGACTTTCCAGGACTTTTTTATAGATAGCTCAAAATAACACAAAATACGCTACTAAATGTAAATTAATATAAAAATTAAATGTAAATTAAATAAATATATTACAGCTAGATAAATATAGCTACATCACTACAGCTGCATAACTAACTGTATATTCAAAAAATTTTTGTTAAATAACTATTTTTTATTTGAATGGAAACTTTTAACGCAACCCTTTCCAAAAACATCAAAATCATTTCAAAAACTCATAGTATAAATACCGTTTTAGCAAAACAACAAAAACTAAAACTTTACTTAATAACTTTGTGTAAAAAAAATGCTTTTAAAATTAAACAGTGAATTTCTCACTTTCATGAATCATCCTTTTTTCTTTTTGTACAAATCCTCGATTTCCTTTTGTTTCTTCTCGATTTCCTTTTGTTTCTTCTTTTGTTATTTGTGATTGCGAATACTCTTTATATCGACTACTTGCTTGTTTTACTTTTTGCAGTTAATTCAGAATGAATTAGCCGATATGCTTGAAAGAGCTATTATAAAGCGATTTCATAATTTATTAAAGTTTAAAAAACCGCAATATCACTGCCCGGTAACTGAAGATTCGAGCGTACTAATTAAAAATCAGCATGGCAACCCGCCGACGAAAGAGCAATTGACAATTGATCCACCAACCACAACCGAACAACTTGTAAGAAGATTAAAAAGAACAAGAAATATGCCATTAAGGTTAAAAGACTATATATAGAGTAAAAAAAAAAAAAAAAAGACTTGTATAATATTTATGTAATTATCATTAATTATAATTAACTAAATGTCATACTTGGAAATAAAATGTCATACTTTGAATTCAATGCATAATTATGCATTGAATTCCAAGAATGACATTTAGTTTATTATATAAATTTTTGTTTTTTTACTGTTTTTTTTTCTCCTCAGTAATATTATCTATTTATATTATTTGACCTTGTTTTTATATTGTTTGTTGCTGTTTTTTTCTTTGTCTTTTTTCAAATATTTTTTGATATTCGTTATCTTCATTTTTTATATTTTTTTGTTTCACCGTTGAAAACTCACCGTTGAAAGGTAATATAAGAAAGGTTGTATAAAAAAGATTGATTGTAATAGAAATTACTGTAAACTATTTAATCATATACTTACATGAAAATATTGAACTATTACCACCTTCTTAGACTAAGGCTTAGTAAGGCGTACTAAGGCTTTGTAAATCACTTAATATTAGATTAATATCGAGTGATTTACCCTACCATTTCATAGTAAATTAATAAAAAGCAATCAGTATAAGATGGTGTGATAATGTTATTTAGTGAAAGTGATAGAAATTAAACAACTATAAACAATTAGTCATATAATTACATGAAAATACTCTACAAATTTTTTTATATCTGCCTGAATTATCATTTTCCCCTTAGTAAATCACTCAATATAAGATGATTCAAAAATGGTATTGAGTAATAATGATAAAAATTATACAACTGTAAATTAATTAATCATTTATTTACTTAAAAACATGGTCGGACTGGCACTGAGGGGCCGGGGGAGACATAGATGAGGCCCTGAGGGTAGCAAATTCTTTAGCAAAAATACGTTAAACCCTTAATCACATAGTTTTTTGTTAAAAGGGTATACGAAATTTCTAATAATGTGCTTGTAAATTTCCATATTTTGCACCATGCACCAGTCCGTCCATCAATCTATTTGACACGTTAAAAAAAATAAATCTATATGCAAGGTTTTAAAAATATAGTCATTCTAAAATGCCGCGTCGCACTTTATTGTTTAAAGAACATAACCATCACAAAGTTAAAAATTAAAAAATTTAATTTTAGTTTTTGTAATATAATGTTATATATTTTATTTTAATATAATATAAATTTTTTTAAATTATATATAAAAAAATTTGGAAAAATTTTTTATTTTTTGAAAAATGAGAAATTTTTCGGATTTATCTATTTACCGTATTTAAAACTGAACTCCAACTGTATTTTACTATATATTTTTTATAAATACAAAAAACTGAAATATATAACTGAAATGTTTACTAATAAATATTAATTTATAAAATAATAAAATCTCCAGCCCCATTAAATACTTCTGAACCTCTCCTTTTGGAAAGGTTCAGAAGTATTTAATGGGGCTGCATTTATCCTTTCTGCATCTATACCAGAGAGTATAGATGCAGAGAGGATAGAACCAGAGAGGATAGAACTAGAGAGGATAGATGCAGAGAGGATAGAATCAGAGAGGATAGATTCAGAGAGGATAGAATCAGAGAGGATAGATTCAGAGAGGATAGTACCAGAGAGTGTAGATGCAGAGAGGATAGAACCAGAGAGTATAGATGCAGAGAGGATAGAACCAGAGAGTATAGATGCAGAGAGGATAGAACCAGAGAGGATAGAACCAGAGAGGATAGAACCAGAGAGGATAGAACCAGAGAGGATAAAATCAGAGAGGATAGAATCAGAGAGGATAGAATCAGAGAGGATAGAATCAGAGAGGATAGAACCAGAGAGGATAGAATCAGAGAGGATAGAACCAGAGAAGATAGAGCCAGAGAGTATAGATTCAAGATTCAGAAAGAAGTAGTAAATGCTTACTATTATAATATTACAATCATTTTTTACAATGTTTGTACAATGTTTTGAATGTTCTGAATGCTTTTGTAAAATAATCATCATAAGGAGGAGGGCCAAAAGATAATTTTGCACCAGCACATTTTTATTCTCTCCAGGACCCTAGGCTTATATAAAATATTTACGCATGACTCGATAAAAACACGAAATTTAATGTTTTTTTGTATTATTATATCAGTCTATTTATCCCTAATAAATCACTAATTATGAGATGATGCGATAATGGTATTGTGTAATAATGATCAAAATTATACAACTGTAAATTAATTAGTCATTTATTTACTTGAAAGTTCTCTAAAAATTTCTTTATATCTTTCCAAATTATCACATCCGCCTAAAAAATTACTAAACTTGCGCCTGAATTATTACCTCCCCCTACTAATTCAATCTGTATAAGATGGTGTAGTAATGTTATTTAGTGATAGAATTATACAACTATTAATAATTGGTCATGTATTTATGAAAATGATCTACAAATTTTTTTATATCTGTCTGAGTTATCACCTTCCTCCTAGTAACTCACTCAACATGAGATGGTGCAATAATGATATTGTGTTATAGTGATACAAATTATACAACTGTAAACTAACTTTATTTTACTTTTAAATACTCTAAAAAATTCTTTATATCTGTCTATTTATCCCTAGTAAATCGCTCAACTTGTGTCTCAATTATCACGTCCCACATTTTAAATCACTAAATTGCAGTTGAATTATCACCTCCGCCCTAATAAATCATTAAAACTTTGTCTGAATTATACCTCCCCCTATTATTACCTCCCCATTGTAAATCACTAAAATAGCGTTTGAATTACCACCTCCATTGTAAATTACTAAAACAGCAGCTAAATTGTCACCTTCCCCCTAATAAAGATGTATGATAATAGTACTAAATAATAATGATAGGAATGATATAACTATCCTAATACAATAACTACTAGAATGAATGTATTAAGAATATATTATTTGTACTTTAATTGGATTTTCTAGAGTTTTTGATATTTAAGACTAGTGTCAATTATACTTATTTATTAATTAACAACGTAATATATTACTTGAATTGATAAATGTGGAAAATTTAATTTTATTTTGCCATTGTTACTTCTTTCTCAATTTGCATTATGCGTTATACCTCCCCTATTATTACCTGAATTATTACCTCCCCATTGTAAATCACTAAAATAGCGTTTGAATTATCACCTTCTCCATTGTAAATTACTAAAACAGCAGCTAAATTGTCACCTTCCCCCTAGTTAAGATGTATGATAATAGTACTGAATAATAATGATAGGAATGATATAACTATACTAATATAATAACTACTACAATGAATGTTTTAAGAATATATAATTTGTACTTAAACTGGATTTTCTAGAGTTTTTGATTTTAAAGACAAGTGTCGATTATACTTAAATTTGTAAAGTTATTCGTCCAACGTAATATAGTAACTTTGATTTAAAGACATTTAATTTAAAGACTAGTTTAAAGACAGCAATTTCGTAAAAATTTTAATGTTTTTCCTATTGATGATCAATAGAATAATTTATAAACATGAAAATTTACTAAATCGAGACCATATTTCAACAGTAGGGAAATTAAGTATAATATATAACAAAGGAGGACAGAACCTCAAAGTCGAACAAAAAAAAAACAAAAAAAAAGAATATAATACAAAGACATTTTTAAATTTGCATAAAATATATAATCTTTTTAATAAAAGTATAGAATGTAACAGCTGTTTATGGAAACAAAAACAAAAAAAGGCAAAAAGACAACTTAAAAATATTTATATACTAAAAAGTTGATATTTTTAAACTTGGAAAAATATAAAAATTATTATGAGATTACTATATCTTTAAACTAAAATACGTTGGACTAATAACTTTACAAGTTAAAGTATGATTGACACAAGTCTTAAATATCAGAAACTTCAGAAAATACAAATACAGTACAAATAATATATTGTTACATCATTGTAATAGTTATTATTATAGTTATATCATTTCTATCATTATTATTCAATACCATTATCATACATCTCATATTGAACATATTGAACATACTGTGGAGGGAGGTAATAATTCCTAAGCAGTTTTAGTAATTTTCTAAAGGGGAGGTAATAATCCAGGCGCAAGTTTAGTAATTTAGCTGAGGTAATTACCTAGTAATTTAGGAGGCGATAATTAAAACGCAAGTTTAGTGATTTACTTGGGGGGAGGTAATAATTCATGGGAAGGTAATAACCCAGACGAAATTTTAGTAATTTACAAGGGGGAAGGTGATTATTCAGCTGCAATTTAGCGATTTACTAGGAGGAGATAATAATTCAGGGGATAGTTATAATAAAGGGAGGTAATAATTCAGATGAAATTCCACGTTCAATTTAGAAAAAGGCAGCAGCAAGTTAGTAATTTACTAAAGGGGAAATGATAATTCAGAAGTAAATTTAGTGATTTACCAGGGGAAGGTAATAACTCAGGCAGTATTCTTACCTCTCCCTAGAGACAGAGTTTAATTAAAGTAAAAAGTAACTTTTAAAAATTTTAACATTCCATTAAACTTTTCCATTAAACTATTCCATTAAACTATTATTTTTTAGTATTTAGTATTGTTTTTCATTTCTCTTAAGAAAGACGAAATAATTTTTTAAAGTTTTTAAAGTTTGATTTTTAAAAGTTTTGAAACCAAACGTAAAAGCTTATTAAACGTAAATGGCGACGAAAGTTCGACACATCAGAAGGTCTATGTAAATCTAATCTTTACGAGTTTATTTAAATTTAAAGTTCTAAAAATTTCCTTTATTTTCAGCATTTAATTTTTGTTTATTACTTATTCCTCAATTTGAAGGGGTTACAAATTTTATATGGTGATTTTGAACGCTCTGCAGCTGTAATCACATCTCTTCGTTAAACTAACGGAGAATTTGAGTGTCCGTTAAGAAAAAAACTCTGTACGGCCGGTTATAAAACGAAGGAAAGTAAATGGTATTCTAATCCTTCCGTTTAGGCTCCGTTTATTAACCGCTCCGATAATTTTTCAGTTAAACTTCCTCTGTTCGCCAACTCCGTTAACTATTTTTCGTGCTGTTTTTGTCACCGCATTTAAATGTTGCAATGCCAACAGACGATGATATCGTTTATTTGGTAAATCGCAGCCGGTTATTTTTTAAATAATGATTGCCGAGTAATTCTTTAAATTTATTTAAAACACGCTACAGTACGAAAATTTAAAAAGTTTGTATCTACTTAACATTTAGTCTCATTTTTTTAAATTTTATGCTTATGAATTCAACTTTTATGGATAACATATTTTCTCATAACTCTATTTTCTTTAACTTTTGCAAACGGATCCAAATTTCAAAACCGATTAAATTTATTGTGACACATTTCAATAAATCGCGATCTTCTTTTTCGCACCAAAGTGGAGATTTTATTTTCCTTGTGTTTAAACTTTATATTAACTGTGTACCTTGTGCTGTCTTTCTGTTTAAGAAATTGACAACTAATTATTCAAAAAATATTTTAAAAATGAACTTTCAAAATGAAATTTTCTTAGGTTAAAGAAAAGAATAAAGGGTTAGGTTAAAAAAGAAGGTTAAAGAACTTTTCTTAGGCTAAAAATATTTTTTCTTTTTTAAAATTAAATTTTCTTAGGCTAAAATGAATCTTTAGTAGAAAACATACAAAAAATGTAATTCAAGTTTATAATTATAATATTTAAATATTCTCTAAAAACCAAAAAAATTCAACAATATTTCAAAAAAATCTAAAAAATAAGTCTTAAGTAATATTTATTATAAAGTGATACACACAATAAACAAGGATATTTTTGTAAAAATTGTGCCCAAATTCTTGGTATGGTTTCAACATAGAAAGTTGCATGTAAACTCTACAGGGCTTTGCATTAGAGCATATAGAAACCTTTATTGCCCACCCAACTCATATTTTGTTGCTACAATCCTGAAATACAGTACTGTGTACATACCATAAAGTGTATGATTTAAAAGTAATTAAAAAATATGGATTGGAAAGACAAAAACAAGTTCGAAATATCAAAAAAAAAAATTTAAGTAGCAGTTGATATATTTAACTAAAAACTTATTCATACAAGCTAAAAAAAATTATATATGCTCAGCTTATATCATTTATTATAAAACTAAATGGGAACTTATAAAGCCAAAAAAATTTTCAAAAGGAAAAAGTTAACATTTTAGTCATTACTATCTAAGAGTTTGTATATATAATATATATATATATATATATATATATATATATATATATATATATATATATATATATATATATATATATATATATATATATATATATATATATATATACATATATCTTAATATATATAAAGGGCAATGTGTGTGTGTTTGTTTGTTTGTTCTCTATAGAAATCCAAACCGCCGGACCGATCTCGATGAAATTTGGCATATATATATATATATATATATATATATATATATATATATATATATATATATATATATATATATATATATATATATATATATATATATATATATATATCTTAATATATATAAAGGGCAATGTGAGTGTGTTTCTTTGAATGTTATCTATAGAAATCCAAACCGCTGGACCGATCTCAATGAAATTTGGCATGGGGGTAGTCCTCGAGGAGGAGAAGGTTCTTAGCTGGGTTTTGACCCCGTACCCCAACCCCCGGGGTCAGGGGGGCCCAAAAATAGTCCCCCCTGACCCCGGGGTCAGGGGGGCCATTTTTTGGGCCCATTTTTGGGCCCATTTTTGTGTACAGATATCAGGGAAGCCAGTTTAAATATTGGCCCGGGCAACGCCGGGTAACTCCAGCTAGGTATATATAAAGGGCAATGTGTGTTTGTGTGTGTGATTGTTTGTTTGTTTGTTCTCTATAGAAATCAAAACCGCCGGACCGATCTCGATAAAATTTGGCATGGGTGTAGTCCTCGAGGGGGAGAAGTTTCTTAGCTGGGTTTTGACCCCGTACCCCGACCCTCGGGGTCAGGGGGGCCCAAAAATGGGATCCAGTGTGGCTCTGCAGCCTCAGCTGTGCAATTTGGCAAAACCTAAAAGCTTCCTACCTGTGGAGGAGTGTCAGAACACTTCATTTGACAACAAACATGAGGGTAAAATTGTCTGGTGATCTGTCAGCAGGAGCCTTTTCCAATCAGCTCCTTGCCTTGGGCAATGGTGAGGCAGCAGTTGATGTGCAGACAGGGCTCATTAAATTCCCTGCCAACTTTTGCACACTGGTGGATTCTGCAGAGGAACTCATTGTCAAGGTGTTTCCCAACATCCAGCAGAGTTTCACCAGACATGACTGGATCTGTGAGAGAGCTATTCTGGCTCCCAAAAATGAGTCTGTCACCAAGATCAATATGCAGATCCAGAAAATGCTCCCAGGAAATGAAAAGTCCTACAACTCCATTGACATGGTTATGGACCCCAGTGAAGCTGTCAACTATCCAACAGAATTTCTGAACTCTTTAGAACCATCTGGATGTCCTCCTCACATTCTTCACCTGAAAGTTGGAGCACCAATCATTCTCCTTCGCAACCTCGACAGTCCCAAGCTCTGCAATGGAACTCGACTCATCATCAAAGCTATCCTTTCAAACTTGATTGAAGCAACTATACTGACTGGATGTGGCAAAGGTGAGAATGTCTTCATTCCAAGGATTCCAATGATTCCCAATGACCTCCCATTCAGTTTCAAGCGCCTCCAGTTTCCAGTCAGGCTGGCTTTTGCCATGACCATTAACAAAGCGCAGGGACAGTCACTCAAAGTGGCTGGCATCAATTTGGAACAGCCCTGCTTTTCTCACGGCCAGCTCTATGTTGCATGCTCCAGAGTTGGATCTCCACGAAATCTTTTCATTTTGACTCCAGAAGAAAAAACCAAGAACATTGTCTATCAGAAGGCTCTTCAGTGAAAGAAATCCTCTTTAAAGAAGTCCTATTAAAAGAAAACAATAACAATCCAATGTGAAGAAATTACCCATGATTTAACTTTTGTAACATGTTCAACTTTTTTTTCCAGTGTGAGAGAGCAATTTAATTGAAAAATTTGAGTAAATGTTCTTTTGGAAATTCTTAATTTGTTGTTTTTAAGTGGAAAATAAACAAAATGTCTTTTTCTTCCTTAATGTCTTTCAGTTATTTCATAGCTTCAACCAACAGGGTCACATTTTGTGAGATTATTGTGCAACACTAAAAAATATTGCACAATCTTACTGTGCATAGCCCAAAATTAGTATAACAAAGTTCCAGATGCTCATTTACTTTTAAATATTGGCCCGGGCAACGCCGGGTAACTCCAGCTAGTATATATATATATATATATATATATATATATATATATATATATATATATATATATATATATATATATATATATATATATATATATAACGCAGGGGAACGCCGTTCCTCCTTAACCGACAAATCACGAAATCGTTCCACTTCTCTATAAATTTTCTTTTAACCGTTCCACTATCGCGTTTAATTTTTTTTTTTTAATGCGATCGTCCGTAAATTAGGCAACGCCTAATTTATTTTATTAATAAAAGTTTATCATTTTTATTTTTGTTGTAAATGCAATGCATTTTAGTGAAGCTGCACCGAGCAGTGAACGCCTTAGGGATGAATAATAAGTTAAAAAGAGTTTAGCAGTGTGAGATAAAAGTACAAAAGGACAGATGTCCAGAGGAAAACAAAGAGCCTCAAAGTAGAAAAATACTGAAAAAATGACAAGTAAATGTTGTTAAAATAAACAATAACAATAAACAGTAGTTGAGATACGTAAGAGTCATTTACTGTTGTTCTACTAAATTGTCGTGGCCAGCGTAAGTGTGATGTGTAGACAGTATCAGTGATGGAGCAGAATTATTCGTTTTATATGTAGTTATCATGTGGTCTGTATTACTAGGGTGGTAAACATACATTTACGATATAAATGTGTCTTAGACGTCTTGAGTACCGTATGGGTTCGCGCCTTATGCTACAGTATGAACACAAGAAGACCTCCAACTTTCGCCCAAGACCGGTATCCCAAAAGAAGTTCCACTCTGGGTCTACACCAGGGTATCCTGTTAAGGTATCCCATTGTGTTATCCCAAAAGGACTATTCTCAGAGTATCCTGTCAGGACGATTGCCACAGACTTCTGAATTGACACTGGGACCAGAGGACACATAGTGGGGGTCAGTACAACTTCCATACAATTGTAAGTCACTTTTTTGACATGATTGTCGGTATGTGCAGTGCTTTGTTGCAGTATAAAGAGGGTCAGTGAGAGTTGTGAACTGTTTTTAGTCTTATAGACGTGTATGTAATGTAGACCGTCAATGCAGTGTACTTGTGTGTGTCTACTGTGATAGAATGTCTCGATGGTATGAGCTGTTAGTATAAAATTGGTTATAAGTCATTAAAACTGGTGCAACGTAAGCTAGACGTGAATACTAGAAGTCCAATAACATGTATTTTAAAAATAACAGACTATTGCAACTAGATAATCTGGAAAATTTAAATAGAATTACGCCAATATAGTAACAATAACTTGTATATATATTTTATAACTAATAATCTGTATATATATTTTACAACTAATAATCTAAGATTATATGGAATTTTGTATAAGTTATAAGAGTATCATTCGTTTTATAAAACAGGTAGCTGGTAGCCTTTTGTCAATTAAACAAACTGTATGTATAGTATGGTTGAGATAGTGCTTACTTATATTCATGGTGACTTGTGTCTTTAGTATGATGTCATAGAGCGCAGTGATTTTTAGATAAGTTTAACAACTATTTTAATTTTCATTATTTTAATATAAGACTCTGCGTGGGAAAACTTGTGGACTTTTTTTTTTTTGCTGACAATTAAATATAAAGTTGCGTAATTTACGGATGATTTAAAAAGTACTTAAGGCAGGGAAAAAAGAGGTATTTTTTGAAATTTTTTTGAAAATTTCAAAAATTATATTTTTAAAACATCAGGGGGTCTTTTTTCATGGAAATTTGGTGTGATATAAAAAATCTTATGCATTCAAGCAAAATTTGCCCTTCTAGATAAAACTGTTCTATTGCCATAGCAACCGCCTTAGCAACGACTATTTTTGTTGTATCTCGGGATTGAAACCTGATCTAGACATCTAGTTTTCACCTTAAGGCTTCTTTTTGTTTTTTTAAACGCTTTTTCTAATGATAAAACAATCGAGTTACGGTTTTCAAAATCGTATATTTTTTGTTCGACTTTGAAAGCCTTCAGTTAGGCGAAGTTTCTTCTAATAAACGAAGTTGAAATCCGTTAAACTTCGAAAAAAAGTTAATTAAATTAAATTTTTTTCGAAGTTTAACGGATTTTAACTTCAAAAAACGGTTATGAAAGCTGTAAAAAGTTGCAGCTTTAACTTCTAATCGACATTGAAAACCTTTAAAAGTTGTTAAAACTTAATTAAAACTATGTTTGAAGCCGCAAAAAGTTGTAAATTAAAATTTTAAGGTTATAAAAATCGTATAAATTTGTTTAAATCATATTTAACCTGTTATTTAACACAATTTAGATATTGTAAAACATCAAACAAGCATGTCAAAGACCCATTGCTCGCTGGTTTGGCAGTACTTCCTGAAGGAATACAGGGGAGATAAGGCCTATGGTACATGCAATATCTGCTAGAAAGACCTAAAAATAAATTTTGGGTCAACATCGACCCTGAGTGGTTACCTACAACCCAACCATAAGGATGAGTACATTGAAATGTGTTAGAATCAAAAGATACGAGATGAGGCAGAAGCTGCCAAAGAGAACAAAGTTGAAGAGGCAGAAGATAAATTGGAAACAGTTGGTAAGTTTGTTAAATAATTGATGTTACAATGCAATGTAGCGAAGTTATACAACTTCATGTCAAATTTATATGATTTTTTATTGATGTAAACAACGGTATCCGAAGTTAATTCAATGTTAACAAATGTATACGATTTTTTTTACGTCACAGGAAAAGAAAAAGGGTTCTAAAAGCCAGAAAGAATCTGTGCTATCCAACACAGAGCACCACTCAACTTTGTCGTGACATGGAGCTCATAATTTACCTTGTAACTGACAATCAGCCTTTCTCCATGTGTGACTCTATCTTGTTCCAAAGACTTCTTGCCCACTTTGACTCAAGGTTCAAGGTTAGAAGTGGTCGTTGCATGGCTCGCTTCAAGTTACCTCCCCTCTATAGGAATCTGCAGATGGCCATGAAGAGCATGTTTGACAAGGAGCTTCCTCATTGCGACCGAGTTGCAATCAGCTCTAACATTTGGACCTCACGCAATAACAATCCATTCATGGCGGTGACTCTTCATTACATCACCAAGGAGTTTGTTCTACGAAAGGTAACTGTTGGAGTTGTTCCATTCCCAGGAAAGCACACTGGTCTGAACATTGCTACTCAGTTGGACAACTTGGTTAAACATTTTGAGTCACTCAAAATGGTCAAGATACGGGTTGTTGTGTGTGATCAAGCTTCAAATATGAAAGCTGCACTAAGGAAGACAGAGACTGTTGCTGATCTTGAAAGTGGTTCAATCACGTGCATTGACCACAAGCGTAACGTGGCCCTGGAAAGGACTGTCAACAAACAGCCTAATATCAAGGCTGCTATCAATGCATGCAGGACAATCTTTACCCGAGTCTATCACTCTTCTCTTGCTGAAGGGGTGTTGAAAAAGAAGTGTCTCGAGATGAATGGTAATATTTTTAACTTTTTAAGTAGATACGAACAAAGTTTTACAAAGTATTACTACTTAATGTCAAGTTTTTACAAATATTTTTTAACTTTAAACAAAGTTTTCTAAGAGTTACGATTTCATGCAAAATTTTTTGCGAATTTTTATTTTAGTTTTTGCTTCAGTACTCTACAGAAAGGTCACTGCGCCTTGTGCTACCAGATCTCATCTGGACAGAGTTCCAGAAAAATCTGGAACTCTGTCCAGATGATGCTCCTAGACATAAATCATCTCCAAAGTGTGCTGTGTTGCTCTTCGGGCTGACAAAAAGGAATGGACCATGCCCGTTCCTATGGATGAACAATTTGAGCTGGTTGCAACCATCCTTCCACTCCTGACCACATGCCGAATCATCTTTGAGTCAATGTCGAGTGATAAGAAAATTACAATGAGTAGAGCACCGACAGCCATTGTTCATCTTATGGATAGGTGTGCTTCTCTGTGGGACAAAGAAATTAGAAAGAACAGTGTCACTGGATAAGGTCCTCTCATGGTTGAGCTCATTGTCAAACTCGAGAAACGATTCCCAAGAGGAGGATGTGATATCATACCTTATGCTCTTGACTGCCTGCTACATCCCTTCTTGAAAGGCCAACAACTGCTCGCTTATGGTAAAAGGGATGAGATTTTTGACAAGTTGAAAACCAGCCATCCTACAACAGCAGACTGGATGTCAAATCAGCAAGGTACAATCAATGTCTCAGATAAGATTACCCATGAGCTTCTTGAAGATGATGGTGAAACTGAATTCTGGAAGACAGCAGCAAAGGTAATAGCTATTAAGTATAATATAAAATAAATTTCTTTAAAACTTCTATTAATCTTAATGCAATCGAACAAAGTCATAAAAATTTTAATTTGAGGATACGATGTCATACGGGGGAGAGGGGGGCAATTCAAAATTGAACAAACTTTTTAAAAGTTATTTGAATTTAAACAATTTTAGATTAAAGTAAGCAAAGTTATACGAAATTTACTAAATGTTTAACTTCCTTTCATTCCTTTTAGACTGTGTCCAGTTAATTCAGGCAGACAAATGCTACAGCTGAGGGTCCTCCAATTACCGTTGAGTGGGCTAAATTCAGAGAAACAACTGTAATATTTTCGAAGGTTGATGTCCTTAACTGGTGGAGGACACATCGCAGAGAGATGCCCATCTTATCAGGACTAGCTAGGGAGTATTATTGCCTGCCAGCCTCAAGTGCCTCAAGTGAGCGGGCCTTTAGTAAAGCTGGACAGACGGTCCACGAAAAGAGATGCAGGTTGTCTCCAAAAACCACTGATAAGTTGGTCTTCATCAACAAGAACTTCGATTTGTTAAACTCCTTTGTACCTGTTTGGGAATACTGCTCCATGAAAGAGCAAATGGCAACTAGACCTACTCCAGACAGAGATTAAAATGATGATGGTGATGACTCAGGCTAGGATGATGATGATGATACCGCCTCATTAAAAATGAAATCTCTAGTATTGTTATAGTTATGTTTTGATTTTATTATTATTATTATTATTGTTATTATTATTACTATTATTATTATTATCATTATTATTTTTATTATTATTTCTGTTTTTAATATATTTTTTATATTTGAATACAATTTTTTTATTTTGTCAGTTATTAAAATGATTAATAAATATATTAGGTTATTATAATGAAGTCATGCTGATTTATTAATTACCTTTAATTTCTATTCATCGTTAAAATATTTGCTTTTTTGTTGTTTGTTTATTGAAATTTTTTACTCAACTCAAAACAAAGGCCAGATTTAGAAATTCCTAATTTTATTTTACTTAACACTGTGTTTAAACATAAAAGGATCCAAATCATATATACATTTAGGATTTTGACTTTGTAAATTTATTACTATGTTTGGTTGTGATTTTTAGAAGATAACATTTTTCAAAATTCTCAAAATAAAAAGTTTTATGCATTTGTGAAATACAAAGTTAAAGCCAATAAACTCATTTACATGTACTAAAGCAAGAATGTAAGAAAACATTGCTTTAGGGAACAGAGTTGTGGGAAACCTTTGATGTATATGCGTTTAAGAAAAGCATAATATTTTTCAATCATGACATGTTTTGTAGTTTATATACTACATTTGAAATGTTTCTTAGTTTACATACTACATACTACATTTTCAAAAGATAAAATTACAATTAAAACTCTGCAATATAAAATTAAAATTTAAAGGTATTACAGTGATAAAGTTGAAGGCAATAATCTCGTTTACATGTACAAAAGCAGGAATGTAATAAAACATTGATTTTGGAAACAAAATTGTGAGAAACCGTTGATATATATATATATATATATGTATGTTATATTAATGTTATGATCTAAACTATGTTATGTTGTTATATAAACTATGTTATGTTATATAAACTGTATTATATTATGTTATGTTGTGATATAAATTTCCATTTATTAGATTTTACCCAGGATTATCTTTTTCTGGATACTTCCGGAATTTTTACACAATTTAATTTTTTCCGGATATTCAAATAGTTTTCTGGAAATATAAATAAAAATATTTTTTATTTATATTTCCAAATCAATTACTTAATGCTATATTTTACTTAGGTTTGGCATTATTTTTACAAATAATTTTTTCTTATTTGTACGCGTATATTTATTAATATAGGGATTCCCAAGTGCCTAGACAAATTGGAGCAATTGCTCAGCTTTACGTGAATAAAAATTTGAGCAAAATCACTAAAAATTTTATTCACTTATATGAGCAATTATTTGAAAAACGCTGGGTAAAAGCAACTTTTTATTCACCCAACCTATTAAAAAATGTATGTATGTATTTAAATTATAAAATAAGTTTTGAGTTAATTAAAATTACCAAATCAATTTATTAATTGAGATATTAACAAATAAGCATTTCTTGTTTTGCCATATATTTCTGCAGAATTTATTTATAAAAAAATCAAAGATTTTTTTTTAAATAAATTCTGCAGAACGTACCTTTAAGAAATAAATGTGTTGAAATCAAGACTTACATTTGAGAAAAAAAATGGCGTTAAAAATTAATAAAAATTTTTTTGCTTATGCTTTAAATAATACTTTGTTTTGGAATATTTAAATAATATGAAACTTATTTTTTAAGGATTATTCAAGATATATAAATACTCAGCACTTAAAGGTCACTTTAATTATTTTGACTACTTCACCTAAAAATCTAGTTTAATTTAAGGTGGTAGTATAGTAATTAGCAACAAAAAAAAAAAAATCACCTTTTTCAAATAAAAAAAAATTCTACAATGTGTAATATAACATCAATAAGCAAAAAAAAAAAAAAAAAAAAAAATTATGACAAATCTTTTTCAGCATAATTATCGCTGAAGGCCCATAAATGGGGTAAACTGTGACAGAGATTTTTCAAGAACCCTTATATATTTTTTATTGAAAATTTGGCTGGTGATATATTACATGTGGCATTGCAACATAGACTAGAAGATTTTGATATTTGTGTAAAATTTTGCAATTTTGGGGGTAATTTATGAAAAAAAATGATTAAAAATTACTGAACGAGAGAAGCAATAAAAATTATCCTAGTGTATGTTGTAGATACTAATGTAGTGAGTATGTGTGCCAAATTTCAAGTAAATCTGATAATTGGTTTTTTAAAAAATCCACGTCGCAAACCCCAAATACATGATTTTGAGAAAAACGCAATTAAAAAAAAAAAGAAGAATAAAATAGTTCAAAATTCACCACTTTTATAAGTTACACCTTCCAGTTCTTCATTTTGGTCACAAAAACCTTTTTTTATTGCTTTTAACTTTTTTCTTCTTGATTTTACTTTAGTACTACATTGTTTTTCTGCTTTAATGATTCGTTTATTGTCTTTACGTAAACAGTAATTTTGCGCATTTACACCGAATTCCATTCCAAGCTCATTAAACAATTTATTTAAGAACTGCTGCCCTTCATTAAAATTTAGTACAGCTGAGGCTACTCCTATACTTAGAGCAGTTCTTTCAATAAATATATCTTTTGGGCATCACTTCCATATCAACTGGTTTAAAGACTCATTGGGATTCTGCGTTTTTCCATGCAAAAATTTTTCAAGAAGTTTATCGGAACCAAGGTCTATAAATATTGGTTTGATGGTGTTGCAGACAGCAGCGGGAATACAAATATTTTCTTTATATGAAATTTTGCCTGTCAGTTTTTCAGACTGGAATTTGCACCAAGAATCTTTGGTACGCAAACAAAACTGATGACGCGTTTCGCCATCACAACTTTCAGAACAGTGAAAAAGTACAGCTGCAACACTCTTTTTCATTCCATATAAATTTCCAACGTTTTGTCTTTATGCCTTACCATAATAATTTTGCAATGTATTTATAACATGTTCTGTTAAGTGACCTGCTCCTCCTAACTTTTTGCCATCACATAAAGTTTCTTTATTTTGTTTTTTTAAGTTTCTTAATCTAGTACCAACACGTTTTTGAATATGCCCAATGCACTCTGCTTTTTTTATTTCAAAATCTCCATAAGGTTTTGCAGAAACGACATTAACATATGAACTGCTATCTCCATCTCCTAGAAACGTTGTATATCTCAAATTATTTTTTTTTTCAGAACGCAAAAATATTTTTATTGTACCACTTGATTCCATAGAGGAGGCTGAACCGGTATGACTGATTTTGCACTTTTTATAATGTAAGGAGTGAAAATCATTATGTTCTTCATGATGTGTGTACTTTTTTAACTCCCATATAGAACACAACTTACAAGTTTTTGTTTCTATTTCGTAATCAACACACTTACCATTTTCTACAGCAACAGCTGTTACTAATCCATTGTTTGAGGTGTATCCACGTTTCTGCCATGATCCATCAAACCCACAAATAATATCTTTAGATGTTTCATTGATTGATAGTAACTCATTTGCTGCATTTGACATGCTTTTGTCAACCAAACTTTGATAGACATCCAACATTATGTGCAATGTGTCATTATAGCAGTTTTATTCATTGGAGGGTTCATGTTCATAATTCCACAAAATGTTTCTATTGCTGAAAATCCCTTACCCATTTCACGAAATGCAATTACTGTACGAGTGTTTATGTCAAAGCGTTTTAACACAATTAATTTTTTTATCCATTTTAGCAGATGAAAAAAAAATCGTTTCCCATTCACAATCACTGCAACAAATTTTTAGTCCAATACTTAGGCCATATTTTTTTGAAGAATCAAACTGCAAATTTACTAACTTGTTACATTCTGGGCATTTAAGGACCATTATTGCTTTTTTAAGTAAACCAAAGTTCATAATAAAGTTAAAGTCTTCATTTATCTGTTGAGGTTCATTTACAACTTCTTTGTTGAACAACTTCTTGTAGGATGAGGAACATGGTATGTTTTCAACTGAAGGTATGGCTACGGTTTCATTATTTTTGCAGACATTTGTATGTCTGTTTCCGTAAAACTTTCTTTTCTTATTTTGGTATACTCTTTTAGAAGATTGTTTTCTTTTCGTTCGACCCATTACACTTTTATTAAAATAAGATACTTTAAAAATTGACTGATGTATACTACACTATAGACTATTGGTGAACTTATAAAGAGCATAAAATAGCAATAAAGCGTGCTCATTCGCGTATAAATCGAGTCAATAAACAAGAAGTAACTGCTGATTAACAATTTTCATTATAAAAGTTTAGCATGAAACTGTTTTTATTGTTTATATATAACTTTGATTGCAAAAACCCGTAGCAACCTGGTAAATAAAGCGTTGCTACGGATAAAAATTAATATTGAACAATTTAAAAGCAATTTCAGAGGTATATACTGATTTTTTTATTATAAAGCAAGATAAGATTTCGACTCTACAATAGTTATATTAGCTAAAAAATGTATTTTTGAAAAAATGAATTTTTCAATTTTAATTACTATACTACCACCTTAATTTATGGATTCTATTAAAGTAAGCATTAACCCTTTCGTGACAAATGGACCCGAATGGCAGGTCATAATATTTGTTTCTAAATGGCGAGTGACCCACATGGCGGTTTATAAACAATTTTATATATTCAAAAAGATCTACAGCAATTGGGGAAAACTTTAAACTTATCTTTAAACTGTGAATAATTTCTTAAGCTAATGCTTCAAACTGTTTGTTAATTGCATTTATAGATCGCTCAAAAATCAATTTTTTAAAATTGATTTTAGAGCAATCTATAATGACTAAATATAGATTAAATTATACTGATATTAATGAGATCCGTGATATATTTTTTAACGATAGTGGCGGAAATTTTTTGACTTAATATAGATTAAATTATACTGATATAAATGAGATCCGTGATATATTTTTTAATGATAGTGATGGAGTTTTTTTATTTATTTAATCACTATAAATGCCTTATTTTTTTAATATCGAAAACAATTTGTTTATGTATTTTTTCTTTGTTTGTTTAAGGTTACATAAAGAAACTATATATTTTTGTTAATTTCAACATGATATATTTTGATCACATTACTAAGATAACAAAAAAAAATTTAAAGTTTTTTCATTATTCTGGAAGTCAATTTTTTAACAAAAAAAACAAGGTTTTTGAATAATTCTGACTATTAGTTTTTATTTTATACTCTTTTAATCTATCATGATCCTAGTCCGTTATTTTACGCGCAGTCATATAGCTGCTTTTTACTCAGTCGCTAACTCAGTTTTAACTCAAAGGTTTAAAATACTTTTCTTTTATATAGAAGAATACCTGCCAAAAATATTATTAAGCACACGAGGTATTCTTAAATACAAAGAAAGCGTTTTTATTCCCGGATTTTTCTGGATATGTCTTAAAAATATTTTTCTGGATTTTTTCGAGATATTATAAGGAAAAAATGTTCAGGATATTTTAAATATGACCAGGATAATCTATGGTTATACTCAAATTTTACTAAATCTAAAATCGATAAATTCATTAAAAATATTGTAAAGATGTCATAATTGATTTAATTTTCACTACCAACAAATTACAAAAAAGTTCATGTATAAAAGATCCACTTCCTAAGCTGCTCAAATCCAATGTTGTTTACAAATTTTCTTGTGCTGGCTGTAATGCCAGTTATATTGGAGAAACCTCCAGACATTTAACAGCAAGGATTTATAAGCACCTTACAAGTGACAAACTAATGTTTACAATAAATTCATTTCATCTGTTAATTGTAAAAATCCAACTAACTATAATTGTTTTTTAAAGCTAAAATTTTTGGATTCTCCTAACAAAATCCATCTTTAAATAAACAAACTGCTCATTAAATTATAAGTTTGTCTAGTTTATTTTATTTACTTATTATTTTTATGCTATTTACGGTATCAAAATTTTTGTTTTTCTGTTTTTTTATTTTACATTCCAGAGTTTTAATTGTAATTTTATCTTTTGAAAATGTAGTATGTAAACTACAAAACATGTGAAGGTTGAAAAATATTTGTTTTTCTTAAAAATATTTTCACACGTACAGTGGTGGCCAAAAGTCTTGGAACAAAACATTTAACGACCAAAAAAATTTATTTTTGATCTAAAGTATAAATTTTGAAAGTTTGATGCTTTTGTTTTTACATAGCAATATGTTTATAGTTACATATTTGTATATTGCGCAATTTATTATCGTTTTTTATTATTCATAAGCAATTTATCAGCTATATTATGCCAGAACTTTCACCTAAAAAAAGAGGAATTATTGCTGCATTATATGAACAAGGTTTAGTACAAAGAGAAATATCTGAAAAGCTTGGTTGTTCATTATCAACTGTAAGTAGAACTTTAAAAAGGCATAAAGAAGAGTTCCAATTAAATTTTACTTCAAAGATGAGATCAGGCAGGCCCAGAGCAACCACCTCAAGAACTGACAAACTTATTAGCCGGATCAGCCATGCAAATCCACGGCTATCTGCACACGAGATTTCAAAATAAATTTTTATTGAGAAAAAAGCAAGTGACCGAACAGTTAGAAGAAGGCTTTTGGTTGATTTCAAAATGAAGGCATGCAAGCCGGCAAAAAAACCTTTTTTATCATTAAAAAAACCTAAAAGATCGAAAAACATTTTTTCAGCGCTACAAAAATTGGACTGGAGAAAATTGGTCTAAAGTTCTTTTTTCTGATGAAACATGTATTAAACAATTTAATGTTACAAACAACTTTGTAAGAAGACCAAAAAACTGTAGATATATGCCAAAATATACAGTTAGCAGTGTCAAGGCTCCTGTGTCTTGTATGGTTTGGGGTGCTATTTCTGCCAAAGGACGTGGGCCATTATGGATAATGCCCAAGAATACCACAATAAACAGCAAAGTCTATTTGGATGTTATGAAGGAGAAGTTGCACTATTCATGCAGATCTTGAACTGCACTTATTTCCAACAGGATAGTGCACCATGCCACACAGCCAAAATTGTAAAGAAGTGGTTTGCTGATGAAGGAATTCAAACCCTTGAAAATTGGCCTGGGTCATCACCAGATCTTAATGTTATTGAAAATTGTTGGCATATTATGAAAGTAAAAGTTGCTGCCAAAAAGCCTAGATCCTATAATGATTTAGTTGAAGCAATCAAATCAGTGTGGATCCATGAAATTACACCAGACTATTGTACAAAACTTGTTAACAGCATGCCAAAACGTATCCAAATGGTAATTGACAATAACTATGCTTCCATTAAATATTGAACTTTTATCATGTATGTGCATGTACCTATCATCTTTAAAATTGTTATAAACACTTATTTTATTGAAAAAAATAAAAAAATTTACTAATAAATTGTTTTTCACACAAATATATTGATTTCATAAGATAAAATATGATGTTCCAGGACTTTTGGCCACCACTGTATGTATGTATATATATATATATATATATATATATATATATATATATATATATATATATATATATATATATATATATATATATATATATATATATATATATATATATACTATATAAAACTATTTGTTTATATATATGATTAAAAAAATTGTTTTCTAGAAAATAAACAATTGTTTCTAGATTTAAAACTTCTATTTAAAAAGGTGTTGTTTCCAGGAAGATAAAGTTTATTAGTTTGAGTTGATTCACCAAAAGATATTATAAAACTCTGTTTAATAAGATAAAGCAGGTTTTTCAAAATTTGAATAGCACATTGACACAGGAGTTAATTTACCAGAACTAATAAAAAAGTATCATCAAATTTTTTAAACAAGGTTTAAAAAATTTAATGGTAACAAGGTAAAAATCTATATGTGAGTTTAAGGCAAAACAAAACAAACATACTTATTTCAGCTAGTCATCTAATATTGATCAACTTTGAAAATATATATATATATATATATATATATATATATACATATATATATAGAAATATATATATATATATATATATATATATATATATATATATATATATATATATATATATATATATATTATATATATATATATATATTATATTCTTCCTGATGAACCTACTGATAGAGAAAAAATTGCTGAAGAAAAATCCTGAAAAGTATTTTACTAATTTATATAATTATATATATATATATATATATATATATATATATATATATATATATATATATATACATATACATATACATATATATATATATATATATATATATATATATATATATATATATATATATATATACATATATATATATATATATATATATATATATATATATATATATATATATATATACATATATATATATATATATATATATATATATATATATATATATATATATATATATATATATATATATATATATATATATATATTTATATATATATATATATATATATACATACATAAATAAAGATTTGTTAGAACAAGTTTAAAAAAAAAATACATGTTTTAAAGGACATACAGGTCCAATAAATAGACACTGACAATATGCCCTTAAATAAGAAAACAAAGTACATAGAAACAATTATTGTTTATAATAGAAGCACTCAAGATTTCATTCACTTACTTTATAGACACAATGTTTATCAAAATTGCACGATTTTATTTCATTTTTAAAAATATAAATGTTCTCAGCATTTGCAGCTTCTGATGTCAGATTATTCCAGATATTTACTGTCTGTGAGAAATGCAGTGATCCACTTTAAAAGGTTACCACGAATATTGTATAATGAAAGTTTAAATATTAATTTTGAATGAGATACGGAATCAAACGCCTTTCGGAAGTCGATATATATAACATCTGTAATCAGATGATTGTAAAGTGCGGTACTCCAATCGTTAGTTGATTCTAAAAGATTCGTACATGTAGAACGCTTATTGAGGAAAACGTGCTGACTAGGAGATATTATATTATATTTATTTAGATACTCAACAATATGTGAGTTGATAATTTTTTCCATAATTTGACAACAAGTACAAGTTAAAGAGATGGGTCTATAGTTGTTAGGATCCGATGTAGCTCCGTTTTCGAAAATTGGGGAGACTAAAGCTTTGCGCCATTGATTAGGTAAAGCGTTTGGTGTAAAAATAGTCTCAAAAATATATGAAAGAGGAAAACATAAAACATGAGCTAACTTTTTAAGAATTGCATTAGGTAGACCATCAGGACCGAACGAGGTATTTGTATTAATTCCCATTAGGGTTTTATACACTGACACCACGGAAAAATGAACCGTGTAAATACTTATTGGATCATTAAAATAATTGGCAATATTAGGCAAATAGCAATTATCGTCCATAAAAACACGTCCTAAGTGATTATTAAACACGTTAGCAATTTCTAGATTACTGGAAGTGACCTTGTTATTGTTATTTTTGTCTATTAGATGGTGGTGCTTATTAAGGATATTTATTTTATTATTAACATATTTATAAAACTTGCTGATATTATTTTCCTCTACTAGGTTTAATTCAATTATATATATATATATATATAAATATACATATATATATATTAGGGGGTTGACCTTTTCACAACTATACTTGGGCATAGTTCCAAAATATGATATTCTATAGACATTTTAAAGGATATTTTTTTAACTATTGTATTTTGATATTGAATGTTATACATTTTTTGAAAGTACATATAATATTCTTAAATTTCACTTAAGAAAGTTTGTAAAGTTTTGTACATGAGAACGCACGCACTTTGCGTTTTACACTCGACATCAGCTTTTGCACGGTTTTTGGCTGAACTTTCTTCTGGTAGCTCTAGTCCATTTATTTTTGAAATCTTTTATGTTTCTGGCTACTTTTACATTAAACCTTAGTTTTCTTTTGACAAGAGCCCAATATCTTTCGATAAGACGTAGTTCGGGATATTTTGGTGGATTGCAGAATTTTTCAACGAAGTCTACTTTATGTTTGTAAGCCATTTTAAAGTTCTCAGAGTAGTGGCATGATGCTAAATTGGGCCAAAATAACGGGTTACCCGTGTGTGTTCTTAAAAATGGCAAAAGACGTTTCTTGAGGCATTCTTTTATGTTTATTTTGGTGTTAATTGTTCCCGTAGTCACAAAACAAGAGCTTTTTTCACCACATTCACAAATTGCTTGCCAAACTAAGAATTTTTTAGCAAATTTTTGCATTCCAATGCATTTATAATTGGAATTCAGTTTCTTGAGATTAATTGCTGAGTAATATTGGTGTCCTGAAAGAGATCGGAAATATGCAGCACAATAAGTTTCATCGTCAATAATCAAACAAGATTTTTTGGCACATTTTTTTTGCTTTTCTTCATGACGAGGAAAATTTTTGCAAGATTTATAACCACAATTCTCTTCACTTTTTGTATAGTGAAAACACTTGTTTTGAATTTATTCACTAAAGTTCGAACAGAAATCTCCGGTTTTCTGTCTTAGGCATCTTTCACTTTTTTACCAAGACCTTGTCTAAAAAAATATATTTTTCTTCCACTTCCTGATTTTCTTTTGATTGAACCAGTGTCCTGAAATTGTTTTACAACGCCCTGCACTGTTCTCAAAGCAACCTGCAACTCTTTAGAAATTGTTTTGTTTGATACACCAGGATTTTCAAAGAAAAAATGCAAAAATTTTTCTCACTTCTTATCTTTATTTGATGACATTTTATTAAAACTAATTGTTTAAATAACAGAGTTGTTTAAATTTTTGAATAACACTAATACAATGACATTTTAAAACATTATAAATTAGCTATTTAAAATTATGCGCGGTTTCCGTAAACACCACATAAGAACACGCGCAGATTTTTTCTGGTACATGTCTTAGATTACCAATTTTAAAAGTTCTATTGACTCAAGTTACGAAAACGTCCCCGTAATTAGAAAAATATGTTTTTATTTGAGAAATACATATAAATCAACAAATTAGCAGATAAATAACAATTTATTTTGACAAAATATCTTTTAGTTAAACAAGGTACAATTTAAAAAGTTGTTTTGCAGAATAAATCTGTAGTTCATTTTATCTTTGGCATGAATTTATTGCATAACTTTTATGGCTCTTTCAGCACAAATATTAAATCTTTGAATTCCTTGTATTCTGCTGGGCTCCTGTGACCAAAATCTTCTTAAGGTCTTCATGGCTAAAGTTGAAGTTATTGCTTGTTCTAACTTTTTAAAATCATGTTCTGAGTATTGCAAGTCAGAAAACCATATAACAGACCAAGTTGATGCAATGAAGTCGCAAATGAAGCACAATTGATTATTATCTGATTCAGTTAAAATAAAAGCCAGGAGGGCATAGATTGCTCTTGAATTCCATCTGACATTGTGCAACGATGACTTTTGAAGTTTATAGATGGAAAGCTCACATTCACCTTCTTGTATCGGTAACTTTGTACCAACTCGAACAAAAAGTCCATGTCGTCTCTCCATTTATTAGTCTTCACTTTACAAATATGTTCACCTTGCTTGAAGCTTGACTTCCAATTTTCATAATTTCTTTTTTAGGTTTTCAGTAAACTTGTAATGTAATTCTAGCGATTTTGACACTCCTTCGTTAAGAATTTCATTCATAGTATGTTTCAAAATTGCGTCCAACACCTGATGCTGACAACTAATAAATTGAAATGGTTCAAGATTTTTTCTTTCAAATTCTCTTTACAGTTAAATTACAACTTCATTTCTACTCCCAGTATTCACACTTGTAGTATCAGATATTATAACTTTAATACTACTCCATAGTTGAAATTTATCCAACACTTCAACTATTCCACTGTAAATACTAATAGCTTTCCCATCATCTAGTTTTAAAATGGCTAGTTTCAACTCCTTTTCTGCATTTTTTAAAACCAAGACTTGATACTTCTTCTCTGACATTCTTTTACCGTCAAAATGCAACACCCAATTCTCATTTTTTATATTACTTATCATGTGCTTTTCCATTTTTTGAACTGCTGACATTGTAGCTCTATTAACCCCAGATTTAGATGGGGCTTGTACATTCACACCGCATTTAGATAAATTTTTGCAAACTTCTGCTGATTTCTTAATACTTAGTTTTGACTTCTTAACTAAGTTAACAGCCACAGTGGTGTTCTCATATTTTCTCTTTTTTTTTCTTTCCTGGAGGAATATAATTAGAATCTTGTTCATCATTTTGTTCATTGCTTTCTTCATTGTTGTCATTGACCTCTACTGTATCTGTTTCAGGTATGCTAGGTCTCTTCTTGCCAGCCTTAGATGGATGTACTTTAACAGTTTTTGATGTACAATAACCAACTTGACCATTAGTATCCACTTGTAAGAAATAAAATGCTTTTTCTTCGTTGCTAAGCCAGTTACCATTTACTTTAGTTATATCAAATAAATAAATAACTTTTCTTCAAGACATTGTTTAGATTTTTGAACTGAATGATATTTGTTAATGAGAATTACCACTTTTTTGTTGTAGACCTTTCATTTATTTTTGGTAAACTAAGCTTGAGCCATAAATCAGATAATTTTGCGCCAACTCTTTTACATCTCAAATAAACTGACTTCTCTAAATTTCATAAGCAAATAAATCGACCAATAACAGAACAAGCTTTTAGCATTTTATTCAAATTATCAAGTGGCTCTAAGTGTATGTGAAATCTTGTTGCTTTTGATTTCTCAAAGTGGACTAGATTTTGAGACCAATTTGAGGCTTTGATATTTTCAGGTTTTTCAGCTATCTGTGAGCTTGTTCTTGAGATTTCTAAAATATAAGGTGTACGTCAATTATAATTGTAAGTTACATATGAAGCTTAAAATTAAATCTATTTTACATTTTAAGCACACAACTTATTATAATTATATTAATTGTAGATTTTAGTAAACACAAAATAATCACCTTGATTTGAACACGCTTTTGACAGCAAACGACAATTAAAGATGACACTTGCAGAAGCAATTAGAATTTGATGAATTTAAGCAATTTATAAATATATATATATATATATATATATATATATATATATATATATATATATATATATATATATATATATATATATATATATATATATATATATTACCATTATTCGTATAGTGCAAAACAATAAAAAATGTATAAAAAACGTAAAAAAGGTTACCTTTTTAGCTTGTTTAAAAAAAAAAAAACGTTTATACGGGGAATGTTTTTGCAACAAAAGATCTAATAGCATGTATTTCTATAAACAAGTTTAATAATGTGAGCTTTTAAAAATATACACATTCAGTGTCAAGTGAAAAAATTGAAAAGTCAACCCTCTAATATATATATATATATATATATATATATATATATATATATACATATATATATATATACATATATACATATATACTCATATATACATATATATATGTATATTTATATATATACATATATATATATATATATATATATATATATATATATATATATATATATATATATATATATATATATATATATATATATATATATATACATATATACATATACATATATATATATACATATATATATATATATATATATATATATATATATATATATATATATATATATATATATATATATATATATATATATATATATATATATATATATATATATATATATATATATATATATATATATATATATATATATATGGGTGGAATGCAAAAAGGGAACTTGAAATTTGAAAATTAAATCTCAAATCGGTTGAATATAAGAATCTCTTAAATGGATTGATAAATAAATTGTTCAAAAATGAGAGTGTCGAAAATTGAGAATACCGTTTACGCAAAATTATGCTTTGTGTGTCAGGAAATGCTAATTTTTGAAAATTTGAAAATTTTCTGGAAATTTTGAAAATTTTCAAAAAGAGATAAGTTATACTATAACTAATAAATAAAATTTAATGTCTGATTTAGGCAGTTGTTATGGACAATTTTGCAGTAAATATTGTAAAGCAGATACTAAAAATTTTAGAAGGCATCTTTTGAAAAGCACTTTTCTCTGTATGAAAAATCGGTCGAAAATAAAAAGAACATTCATCGGTTGAAAACAATTTAGACCTTCAGTAATACATCGTAAAATTATTTCCCCTTTTTTCGTAGATATTTTTTCTAGATCAATACAATTTTTGATTATTTATCAACTTTAATTTTTTTTGCAACTTTATTGCAAGCATTAGTAATTCTCTACCGTAGATTTTTACTTGTGGGTTCTTGTGGTCAATAACTTAAAAGTCATAAAATACATCTTTAAATCTCATAACAGTTTTAAAGCTTTCAATAACCATCAGGTAAGGTATATAGGCAACACATGATATAGCGTTGCAAATCAAAGTTGATTTTTTTTTTCCCTAAATGTAAGATTAAGTTTGTAAAAAAAAAAATCTGTTTTTTAAACATTTTTTGATAGACATTGGTTATTTATATAATTCTCGATAGACATTGGTTATTTAAAAAACCAACGTCAATCAAAAAATGTTGTATATATCGCCAGTCTATCCGAAAATTTTACATCGGTATTAGCGAAAACGCATTCAAGCTTAGGTTTGCAAACCACCTTAAATCCTTTAATGCAACCAGGTATAGAAATGATACGGAAATTTCCTTTAACGTTTTCCGTTTTCCATAAACGGAACTCAAAAATCGCTATAAAAATATAAGAAGATTGTTTAAAGTATGTCCATGATAATGGAACAACATATGTAGTGACTATAGAAACTTTTTTTTAAAATGTTATTAGAAAAAGTCAATATAAAAAAAATATTAATGTTTAGTGTTTGATAAGAAATTGATTATTTATCCCGTGGGTCTTATCTGACCCACAGCATCTTAGATTTTCATGTTTTAGATATCAATCATGTTTAAAGATGCATCTAGAGTGCTACGTTTCTCTATTTTTTATTCAAATTTTTTTTGCTCAAATAAAAGTTTGTTTATATTAAGAAGCACTGCTATTTGATTAAATTTATGCAACCAACCAACTAAATATCTACATTATAACATTACAATATTTATCCTTATGAATTTTTTTTTTAGCCCAATCCGCAATTGTAATCGATATGGAACATTTTGAAATTGTGAAAAAAATAGAACTAAATGCTAAAGATTTTGATTTGGAGAATTTCATTATGTCATTCATTACATCTGTTGGTGATAAACATGTATGTGTTGTGTTACAAAGTCTTAATGATATCCTTTTAATTTGTAAAGCCAAGAACTATAGTTTTAAAACCCATAAAATAGAGGATGGTTATATTTGTTCAATCTCACAAACAAAAATTGGGTTTGTCTTGGGTTTGACGATGGCCGTTGTTCTAAGATTAAATTAAAAACTTTTTTAAATTGCAAATTAAAAACACTTCATAACTTCAAATTAAAAGAAAGTTTTCCGGTAACTGCCTCGGTTTTATCGTCCGATGAATTCATTTGGTCAGCAGGTTGTTCATTCATGCATTGCAACTTAAAGAAAAATGACAAAAGAAACGCGATGGTACTGAAAGAAATGTTAAAGAAATCGTTTTATCGTTTGATGAAAAATTATTCTTTGTTTCTTATCAATCTAGTCCTGCAATTCATATCTACAGTACAGAAACTAAAGAAGTATCACAAAAATTTAGTTGTCAAGACGATATTTTAAAGTATTCACCAGAAGCTCTTAGCGTTGATCTCAGAGTGACGTGCATGTGTTCAGTCGATAATATGTTATGGATATATTGGTACCGAAAGCGGACATATACTTATTTATGAGGTGCGTGACGTTGGTGGGATTTATAAACTACTGCAAGCACTTCATCCATATGCGATTGAAGTAAGAAAACTTTTGCTTGTTGTCTTGACTCAATTACGTGATGACGGCGTAAAATATCTTATCGTAAGTATTGGAAAAGAATTAAATAAAAACGCATTCGGATTTGGTTCGGTTTTTGAATTTAACGGTTATGTTCCGAAAGATCAAACAGCAAAAGATGAAAAACACTTAAATTGTAACGACGGTAACAACGGCAAGGTAATTATTGTTTGGCATGTTTTGGAGTCGCACTAATATGAAAACTTAATTTTATAAAATTATAAAACAAATTTAGCTTCGCCTAGGTTGTGAGAGGTATTTTTTGATTTTCTATGCTATCTCTTTAATACAAGTTTAGCGTTTTTAATTTGTTTTTTCACTGCGCTTTTTTTATAATTTTTATATAACTTTGATTTGTAAAATACAATGGTATACAAACAATCGTTTCACGGTGCATAGGAACATACTCTAAGACCTTGCAACACATCCCCAGAGATTTTATTTTTGATTATTATTAGAAAACATTTCCTCATTCAAAAAATGTAAACGACAACTTTTTTTAGTGGGGGCCTGGGGAGAAAACACACATTTTAGGGCAGTGCCCAGGAATTTTGTTGTTCAAGATAGGTAGCTAATAAGCATGGGGCATACTCAAATTTTTAGTATGCTGATACTGGTAGCAAATGAGGATGACTTGCAAAAAATTAAGGTAATTGAAGCTAAACCAACCCCGCCCCGATCCCTAACTGCCCCCTTCCTAGAACTACGTCTCCTTAAATCGTAAATATTTTTTTTTTGTTTTATCATAAAGTAGATCAAAATTCATCGACAGATTTCAAATTTCATCAAAAAATCTCTTTTCGTTTAAGATTTATAACAATGCAAAGCCTAAAATTACCCCCTGAAATAACCTTAAATGGTCTCAACTTTTAAACGAAAAATTTTTTTTTGATGTAATTTGAAATCTGTCGATGAACTTTGATCTAGTTTAATATAAAACAAGCAAAAAGTTGAAAAGTGTTTTTTGGAACCATACCCTGGGGAGGGCTATAAGGGGTCGAGAAGGGTTTGCTACAATTATTTATTACAGTAAAAAAAAAACTCTGATTTTTATGGTTACATTATGATTGATATTTTACATTTCAAAGTCATACTAAACGTTTGTTCATTGGAGATTTAACACTTTACTTTTTACAAACTACATTCCTGCAAATAGAAAGCTACTTTAAAAGTGCTTGTAGTTGTAAGCAACAACCGCGTTTTTCAGCGCCTCTATATAGTTTGGGCTGTGCCCTCCAACTTTTCTCATTCGCCAAAACTGATTGAAATCCTGATGAATGGATTCGAGAGCTTGTTCAGTCCAGTAACCTAAGCCTATAGAACAGTAGAAGTACAAAAGAAATGCATGTTTATTTAATAAATATTCGTCGTAAATTATGCAAATTTTACGATTCAACTGTTGAAATAGAGTATTTAATTACTAAGATTATAAATTATTTTTAATCAAATTTAAAAGTTATTTATCATACCAAAGACTCCACCTTTCATGTTGATAAATTCAATAACATGTTGCTCAATTATGTGTACCTTCAAAGGAATTGTAGCCCTTAGATTTCTATAGCTCGTAGAGAACTCCTCTAGATCTTTAACATACGTGGTGCTTAATGATTTTCCAAAACAACCATGGACTATTTTTTCAAAATCTCTAAGTACCTTAATATATTTGGCAGCGGAAACTCCAAGACTAAACTCTTGAAAAAACAGTTCAAAGCTGTCTATGTTTTTAAGCAATTTATTACAAGCATTGCCTTCCAAACGATGCTGCCCTTGTTAGGACACTCTGCAGATGTTTATTTTAGACAGATATTGATTAACAAACTGTAACCCACACTCCTTGTTTTTAAATAAATTTTTTTCAATCTCTTTTAAAATTTTGTCTACAACACCTAGCAGTATATGTAGTCCAGGAATATTTACAAGTTCTAGTATTTTTTTGTTTTTGTTGCCTGTTAATAAAGGGGAATTAACAACATTAGTTTATTTTTAAGCTTTTTTTAAATTTGCACCATCAGCCATCCATTGGTCGTACAATGTACACAAAGACTCTAGAGTATAATGATCAGCTTTTTGAAAGTCAGGAGATGACGTCATGCAATACGGACAAGGGTGTTTTGATGTTGCAGTTTGTTTTCCAACCATTTGAAGCAAAATCTTTAGATCTTCAGATGCTGTGTAATCTAAGGATGAAATGTTTAGCTTATCCAATATTAACCGCAAGTTATGGTATTTTTCGTTCAATGAAGGCAAAATGGCCAATATAATAGTTTTGTGGACGCTTGAATCTTTAAAATCTTTGCACGCATATCCGTCACTCTTGCTCAGTTTCTCTGGAATTTTATTATTTTTTAACTCTGGTTTTAGGGTTATTGACAGTGTAACTTTTAGGAATCCCTGCCCTCCATCTACACCTAATTTGATATCAACATCATTTGTTTCTTGACTTCTGTGATGAAGTACCATTGCTACGAGTTCTTCAATGTCATTGCAATACACAATAGGAGTTTTTTTTTTCTACCAACTATACATTCATAAAAAATCAAAATGAATAATACAAATTGCAATCTAGCTATAAAATAATTTTTTTGGAAATAGTTTACTTACCTCTTCGCTTTCTTTTAATTTTAATAGCAATGGGAGTTTATCACAATTGAATAAATTTCCAATCATTTCGTTGTTCTCAATCAGTTTAATATTGAAACCGGATTCCACACTTTTTCGTCCTGCCTCACTTCTCAGAAATCGTGCAACTTCAATCATGTTGCGATTACTTATAAATCATAATAAAGTTATTAAGTATTTTTAAGCAACAAAAATTTACCTGGAATGTAGTTTTAATTGAAGTTTGTTCAATTTATCTAAAGAAAAGAAAGGTTTCTTAACCTCAGTCTTTCCGAAAGAGACAGTGAGTTGCTTCGGACCAAAGGTTTTCAAAACTAAGGTGTTCTCTGAGTCATTTGTGCTGAAATCTTTGATAGAGCTGGACAGAACTTTTCCTTGCATTGTTGGGGATATTGATTTTACAATGGCAGTCAAATTCTTTTGTCTTTCTAATTTCGTATAGGGATGTGGAATTCCCTGTCCCACTTGGGCATAACAATGTTGACAAACTAGTCTTTCTGCAGGTTTATTTGAAACATCTTCAGCGCCTTGATAAACAAGCTTTCCCGAAACACAATCAACCATTGGGGCCAATATTTTTTCCATTTTTGATTTGCGCCTATTTTCACAAATAAAACATTCACATTTTTTCCCTCTAATAACTCTGGTATTCAGGTCTAAATTTTATAGCACTTTTATGACAACTATAATAACTAAAATAGCGAAACTATATTTTAAATGAAGTAAATTAAACATCAATATAGTTATAATTACCTTTATAACACGGCCGCATAATGAAGTAAGGATCAGTCCCTGCAAGCTTTTTTCTACATTTTGAGCAAAGCATGGTAGGAAGGTCAGGATTATCCGCTGAATAATCTTTCCAGAATATAGTTTTGATAAGGTTTGAGTAGTCATTTTTCTTTTTATTTAGATTTAAATAAGTTGTTTCAGGGTTATTTATTGGTCTTAAATCCGGGCCTTTCCTGAAGCAGCAAATGCAAAATTTTTTTACAAAATCACTATGTTCTTTTGCATGTTTAGGCATTTTAAATGAATGCTTCAAATAAAAACTTCTGATATGGATTGATAATATTGGCATGATATATCGGTTATATCAATCAAATGTCAATATAATGCCTATAAACACATGTCAATATAATGGCTAAAAACATGCTTTCAGTTCGTATATCAACGCGTGCAAAGAGTTATTATGCAACTGTTAACAATTAGCAACTGCTAACTTTTACTAACTGTTAATAATTAAAGGTTGCTTTGCTTTGTTTTTATTTCAATAAAAATGTAAATAGAAAGTAATAAAAATTACTTATCCGTCTGTAAATTTTAATGTTAAACAAAAATTTTTAAAAACTTTAAAAAACAAAATTGATAAATCTATCACAAATATTTCTGAAAATCTAAATATGGGGCATGGGCATGATTTTGTGGTGTTCGAGAAGATTCCCCAAATCCCCCCTAGGGTATGGTTCCAAAAAACACTTTTCAACTTTTTGCTTGTTTTATATTAAACTAGATCAAAGTTCATCGACAGATTTCAAATTACATCAAAAAAAAATTTTCGTTTAAAAGTTCGGACCATTTAAGGTTATTTCAGGGGGTAATTTTAGGCTTTGCATTGTTATAAATCTTAAACGAAAAGAGATTTTTTGATGAAATTTGAAATCTGTCGATGAATTTTGATCTACTTTATGATAAAACAAAAAAAAAATTTACGATTAAAGGAGACGTAGTTCTAGGAAGGGGGCAGTTAGGGATCGGGGCGGGGTTGGTTTAGCTTCAATTACCTTAATTTTTTGCAAGTCATCCTCATTTGCTACCAGTATCAACATACTAAAAATTTGAGTATGCCCCATGCTTATTAGCTACCTATCTTGAACAACAAAATTCCTGGGCACTGCCCTAAAATGTGTGTTTTCTCCCCAAGCCCCCACTAAAAAAAGTTGTCGTTTACATTTTTTGAATGAGGAAATGTTTTCTAATGATAATCAAAAATAAAATCTCTGGGGATGTGTTGCAAGGTCTTAGAGTATGTTCCTATGCACCGTGGTTTGCATACCCTTATATCGTCGAAATTGGAATTATATATATATATATATATATATATATATATATATATATATATATATATATATATATATATATATATATATATATATATATATATATAATATATATATATATATATATATATATAAATATATATATATATATATATATATATATATATATATATATATATATATATATATATATATATATATATATATATATATATATATATATATATAGAAGAATCATTTTATATAAGTAATTGTCTTTTTGTTACAATTAAAATCATACAGTCACAAGCTCTTTCACTGGTTATTTTTTTCTTAATTTATTAATTTTGTTTGCACAAAGTTTATCCCTTTTTATTTAGCTTTTAATAAAAGATCGTCCATAAATTACGCAACGTTATAACTAATTTAAAAAGAGTAGGAGATAATTTGCTATTAACTCGCGGCGAGTTCCATTGAACTATTTAATGCTATTTTAATTTTGGTTGAATTAAAGACTCTGCGATGGATAACTTGTGACCTTTTTTTTCTTTTTTCCTTTTTTGTTAACAAGATTTAGCGTTGCGTTACACAGTGATCTGAAAAATTTGATGCTAAAGTGATAGTGCTCAATCCAAATCTGAAAACAGTTTTTGGTTTTAAGGTTTTGTTGTTCAGATATCGCATAGGCGGTCTTGTCAAGAATTTCACTAAAAGTTTTAATTTTTTTGCATGTGGTTTCATAATATATGGCATTTATATGTATGTAAATATATATATATATATATATATATATATATATATATATATATATATATATATATATATATATATATATATATTTATATATATATATAAATGGGCTGCAGAAAGGGAGGGGTAAAGAGCAACGCCTAACCCTTCCCCCCCCCTCCCTTTCCCACACAAAAAAATTTTCATACCAAGCCAAAACCAAATATTTTAGTCAAAAATTGTAGATGATGATTTCCGTTTATTTTTCACTAATTTTTCATCAATATTTTTGAATAATAAAAATCACAAGCAAAAATTTCTAAAATTAGTCATGGGTTTTATTTTTTCATGAAAATTTACTATTCTAATTTTCAATCCAATAATCAATCAAAAGATATATAACTCAATACATTAAATTAAAAACCATAATACAAAAAGAATATACGTACAATACGGAATAACAAAGATATGATTTAAAATGTGGTATAAAAACATAGTTTAAATATAATAGATGTGGTATAAAAAAATATAGTGTCAATATAATAGATGTTCAAATTATATTATAAATATAATGTTTTCATAGTGGACTTTGCATTTTACATGGATTTTATAACTTGTATATGTTACACTAAGTATCCTGCATATTTTAGTACCACAATTTTATTGATTAGAACATAATTGAAATAAATACAGCACAAAAAGTAAGGTAATGATTTGTGTATCAAGCTGCCCCATGCTGGCAAGTTGATACACACCATGGGGTAAGTTAATACATTTAATAAGACTTGAAAATGAAGCTTTAAAAAACTAATTAAGTAATCAAACACAAAAGGTTAGGTAAACAAACACAAAAGATTAAGTAACGGTTGATGCGGAAGTTATTGGACAAATCCTAATTTCATTATTTGAGCATAATAATTAGTTTTTGGGGTTTATCTTTGATTTTATCACAAAAACTGATTATTATTTGAGCATAATAATCAGTTTTTGTGGTAAAATGAGGTTAAATGCAGCTGAACGAGAATCTTTTCGAAAGCGACTAAAAATGTTTTTTTGTAAATAAACTTAATATAAAAAATAAAAAAATCGTACACCATTTTGAAAAGGAAGGATTTGCTCGAAGTACAATATATGATAACCTAAAAAGACTTGAAACTGTTCAATCGTTTTCTGATAGAAAGCACCCTGGTCGTCCGACATCCTGGACTAGAGAAAAGAAAGCCGAATTAACTAGACTTGTCAATAGTCGAAAAGGAGTCAGTCAGAGAAAAATAGGTATTAAATTCGGTGTAAATCAATCGACAATTGGTCTTCAGTTAAAAAAAATGAATATTAAATATAGAAAACGTGAAAAGACTCCAAAATACACTATAGAACAACAAATAAAGGCAAAGAAAAGAAGCAGGAAACTAGTTAACCAACTCTATAACACAAATTCGCTTCTAGTCATCGGTGACGAAAAATACTTTTGTTTTGCAGGGGACAACATGCCTGGGATTTCTGGATACTACACAAACAACAAAAAGACATGTCCAGAAAGTGTTCGTTTTATAGGAAAAGAGAAATTTCCAAAAAAATTATTAATGTGGATAGCCATATCTGACCGTGGTATGTCCGAGCCATTGTTTCGCACTTCCAAGGCTGTAGCGATCAATTCATCAATCTATATTAATGAATGTTTAGAAAAACGACTTCTTCCATTTATTCACAAGTATCATGGAGACTTTAACTATTTATTTTGGCCAAATTTAGCAAGTTCTCATTATTCTAAAGATTCTCTAAATTGGATGGACCAATATGTCTATTACGTTGATAAAGAATCCAATCCCCCAAATGTGTCTCAAGCACGACCAATTGAAAATTTTTGGGGACATTTGTCACAGAAGGTTTACGAGGTCACGACCAATTAAAAGTTATTGGGGACATTTGGCACAGATGGTTTACGAGGGAGATTGGCAAGCTTCAACAGAGCAATTTTTGATTGATCGCATTAAACTAAAACTACAAGAAATTGATTTAAACTTTTTACAGTCGCATATGAAAGGCGTCAGAGCAAAATTGAGATCAATTGCAGATGGTGGTGTTTTTTCATATAAAAAATAATATATTTTTATTAAAAGATAAATGCTTTATTTAAAAAAAATATAATAGTAGTTTGTTTTTTTATTTATAAATAAGTTATTGACGTTTTTATTTTGTCCGATAACTTCCGCATCACCCGTTAAACAATCTAAAAAAAGATTTTAATCACTCTAAACAATTTTCACAAATAAAAGCAGGAGTACCATCTGTACATTCTTCATGGGCCCACAATTTACAATCTACACACTTAACCCAAGTTTCCCTTGATTTACTATTTGAATAGGGCTCGCTACACACAAGACAGAAAGTATCATCAATGTTTTCGTTTGAATTCGAAAATGAAGTCCTTACAGTTTTATTTTTTGATATGGCTGCAACCGATTTGGACTTTGGTTCTCCTTTTTTCTTCTTCTTTGATTCTGCCAGGTCAATAGCCAGTTTTTCTGGTGTATTGGTCAAAATACGTGTTTTGCCCTCTTTTCTCCCGCGTTTACTCTGACTGTGTGGTCCGGCTTTAGGAAGTGGCCGTACCACATAGGGCGAGGCTATAGCTTGACTATTGGCACAAAAAATAGTTCCAGCAGATGTGGAAGCTACTGGACTTTCCTTACATATCGCTAACGAATCTGGAAGAGCTGATGTCGACGGTTGAAATTCAAATGAAGGTAAGTTCATAGTGATGTCTACTTGAAGATAACCATTGTTTTCAGCAGTAGCAATTTCCTTCACGTTCAAATCAGAATCGACACCTCCAGAAACTGCAGAATCTGGCCTATCACTAACAGACGAGGGCAGAAACAGGACAGCGTCAATCCGAAAATAATTGAAAGAAAAATCTCTGTAGATTTGAAGCCTGACCGGATGTTAGCAGGTGACATGGCAAGCTTGAATGCATTACAACATGTAGCGGGAATGTCAAGAGGCTGCATTGGCCGCCCGGGATGGCTATTTAGCCATGCATTGCACTGAACATTATAATGTCTCTTTAGTGAAAAAAACACTGAACGATCCAAAGGCTGCAGTCTGTGCAAACAATGAGGAAGGAACGAAAGCATATGAGTACCATTTTCCTTGGCATATTGATTAGATTCAAAAGATACATGAGATTCATGATTGCCCAACAACAGCAGGACAGGTTGTTCAACTGATGGTTTGCAATGTTTCACAAAATATTTCAAAAATAGAAAAAAAATTCTCCCTTGTCATCCAGCCAGAAATATGGCATGCTCCAACAGAGCTGGGGATGCCTCCATCTACCATTCGTTCACTATACCTGACCCTAGGAAATATGAACATTGGAGGACATACGTGTCCCAAGGCATTGACTCCACAGCACAAGGTTACTAATTTACCCTTCTCTGCAATTGTCACAACTTTTTGGACGCCTTTTGGAGCTACTATTTTTGATGGTTTCTGAACTGTGGTTAATCCAGTCTCATCCACATTCCAAATGTTGTGTGGTTCGAAATGGAAAGGAGTGTACAGGCTCTCTAAATTGTTGTAAAACAAATTAACATTTGTTCATCAAAACTTGTCATTCTACTTAAAGAAGTGGCCTAGGGCGTTCTGATAAACAGGACATTTTCATGTCTTTTCGTGAGCCCTTTAAACCAGTCTACTCTTGCAGATTGAATGGCATGCCAGTAACAAGGAATTATTTTTTGTAGACTCTTAGCATACTGATATGCAAGCTTTCTTGTTTCTTTTGGCGAAAGACCAAAAATCATTTTCGCTGCGTCTAGCAGATAATCAACAAGTTCTTGCTCCTCTGCAGCAGTAAATAATAGTTTGTGTTTGGAATATCCAGATGTGGAAACTCCTTCCTTGGCTTTTTTGCAGAAACGTAGTAATGTCATTTTATTTAAGCCATGGGTCAAGGCAACAGTTCTGAGTCTCAAAAGTAGTTTTTCTTTTATATGTTCGCACCATCTGAAATTATAAACAATTAAAAATGTTTACTTTATCTAGTAATATAAATTTATATTTAATACCAATATAATCACACTACGAACGTTTAATCACACTACGCTTACTTAAAAAGCAGGAGATCGAGGTTCGAAACGTGCTTTGGACATATTTTCGCGTCACGGTAAGGAAAGAGTCATGAACTTTTTGGTTAAATGCACTTCCGCGGTGCTTCTTGGGGCACCTAAATAACAAAAAAATAATAATAATAATTAGGCCGTAGTCCTAACAATGTTTTATTAGGCCTATTTACCTATTTACTATCTCTGCGAGAAAAAAAAACATTAGTCTACACCAAATAATTTAATTGCATTAATGCAAATACATAAACAAAAATATTTTTGGCCATATTCAAATGCTTTACCAAAGGGGTAAGATAATACAATGTATCAATTTGCCCCAAGTGGTCTGTATCAACGTGACCCTTTAGACCGCGTTGCATTAAATTCGAGTTAAATTTTAACTGAAGCAATGAACAAACAAATGACATTTACAAAATCATTTAGCAATTTTTTCTTAAACTTATTGAAGGGTTGATGAGCTAAATGTACTTACCTTTTTTGTAAAATCTTTTAAAACACGTTGTCAGTTTTTTTCGAAAGTTGCTCGATTTACAAAATGCTTTCCAGCTTGATCAATTTTGAAATGAAAGGAAATTTTTTTACATTGGACGTTAGGGAACTAAAAAGCTATTTCCCGTACCAAATCTCATTCGTGCAATTAGTGTAATAGCTGTTTTACTAGCTTCGTATCAATTTGCCCCCGTATCAACTTGCCCTCCTCTCCCCTACTAAAATATGCATTTTTTTAAGTATTTTCATTTAGTTAAATATATGTAATATTTTATAAAAATAAAATAAAAATGAATATTTAAACTATTTTTAACAATTTAGGTACGATTATATAAAGAAAAAAAAAATGTTTTTGAACATGTATTTATAAAAATAAAACAAAAATAGAGACACTAGTATTTTTGATAACATGAAATATTTTGGGATCTTTAAAGTTTTAATAAATCTGCAACTAAATTTTTTTTTTGAATAATATATGCATATTAGGATTTAATAAAATCATTTCGATCAAGTTGATGCATGCGGACTTTAGTTTTTGGAAGAAGTTAAAATTGAAGAAAAAACTTTTATTTTATGCTAATTTCAAACATAAATAACTTATGCAAATATACGATAATAAAAAATTGACAATGTTTGCAAATTTTTTTGGTGCACTTATGCCAGTTCGCACTTGTGCCAGTTTTTGCAACTGCTTCGCACTTATGAAATTCGTGTTTATTCTCAGTCGTCCCATTTATGGACGACTGAATAAGCGCGAATTATAAACTCAAATTGTTTGATAATGATCAATAACTTTTTGTTAATCAATGATACACAATTTCTAAACTTAATTTGAAAACAAAATAATGTATTAAAAAGTAGCTTTCACCAATATATAAATAAAAAAGTTCTTGAAAAGTAGTTTTCTTTAAAAAAAAATAAGCTTTTATCAGATATATAATCGTTTATAAAATCCTTCAAATTATTTCTATTAGAGATTCCGTTAATCGTTGAATTGGGTTATAACATTTAAAATTTGTTTCAATATGAAAAATTTAAAATTTGTTTTAAATATTAAATAAACATTCCTTGCTTAATATAAACAAAATTCTCCACCATATAAACAATATTCTCCACCATAATTTACTTTTTACTCATTTGTCAAAATAAAACCTTTTTTTTAAGGCAATTATAAAAATGTTTTTTATAATTGCCTTAAAAAAAAGGTCGTGAGAATAGTAATATATTTTTGTTCTGCTTAATAATTTTTTAATTTTTTAAACATTTAAATATATAAATTTGTATAAGTTTGATTGATGTATAATTTAATAATGTTTTTAAATTTCAATATTATTTTCAAATACCATTAAAACGAAGAGAAAATTTGATAGTGGTTAAAATGAAGAGAAATTTTGATAGTAAGAAAAGATTTGGCCGAAGAAGCATGCACCAACTCAAAGAAAATATATTCGTTTTTTAAAAAAATCACAAAATACAGTTCAAATTTAACCAGCAAACCAATCTCAAAGTGTGAGTGCCAGTGGTAACATTGAAAATGAAGTTGTTCCGATTGCAGAATACCCAATTTTGGAACAACAACCAGCAGGAAATTTGAATATTGTAAATCAGAAACAGGATAAACCCGTAATCTCATTACAGGAAAATGCAAGTGCAAATAAAAATCGAGATATGGAACCAGAGGCAACAGATCAGACTCATCAAGGTAATACGGTCAATTTTATTGACATTGGGATTATCAACAAGTGCAGATTATCAACAAGTGAACTCTTTTCTAAAGATTACTTGCTTTGAAATTACAAAAATATTGTTTAAGACTCTAATCATCATGCATTTCCCTATCGTTTAGTAAATAAAACTCTTGCAAATGAAGAAACATGCAAAAGAGACTGGTTGTGCTGGAGTATTGAAAAGCAATCTTTGTATTGTGCACCTTGTTTTCTTTTGAACGAAAATGCTGCTAATGTATCATTTTCCTCTGGTTCTGCCGGATAGGGCATTAATAGAGGTTGGAGGAGATTGAAAGATCGTATACCGTCGCACAAAAACTAAATTTACCATAAAGAAAATTATGTTGTATGAAAATGTGCTAGTAGAGCAGTATTATGCAAAACTTTAGTTGATAATTTACTTTTATCTGAACTCAAAACTGACATTGAAAGTTATAAAAAACTATTCCAACGTATTCCAGATGTTATTCTTTTCCTTTCTGAACGTGGATTAGCTCTTTTTGGTTCAAATCAACAAATAGATGATTGAGCAAATGGGAAGTTTTGAGGTATTATCGAACTTCTTAGCATATATGATCACACTTTTAGCTGAGCATGTTAAACGTGATGAAAAGTGTAAGCAGTGAATGCTAGCTTATTATCTTTCAACACGAATTCAGAACGAATTTATTGATATTTGTGGTTCACATGTTTAAGCAGCAATCCTCCATGCCATTGTGAAAGCAAAAAATTTTTAAAAATAGTTGATGCTACTCCAGATTGCTCGTACAAGGAGCAAACTACTCTGCTTATTCGGTATGTTGAAATTTTAGACAAACTTTTCAGTTAAAGAAAGATTTATTTTATTTAAAAATTTCTCAAAAAAAACTAGAAGAGGAATTGCTGCTCGAACACTATAAATGAGGGGACCATTTGCAAAACGCGCTAAGTCCGAGCAAATTGATTTTGAGATGTTAAAGGAAAACTGACCCACACGTATTTCGCGCTCAAAAAATAAATTTGCTGGTAAAAGTTACTTCAGTGTAGTGATACAAATAAAGTATGCGCATAGGAAAAAATGCAATTTAATAGGATCATAAAATAAACCTGATTAAATTATTGACTAGTTTATTTTGATAATGTTAGATGGACTTTTGATAATGTTAGATGGATTATTTTGAAATAGGTTAGTAGACGAAAAACTATATACGTATATATAAATATAAGCTTCATTGAATTCGTACAAGATTTCTTTTGTTTTAAAAAAAAGATAAAAAAGATTTGAAAGGAAAAGCTTCGATTTGCATGAATTATTGAAATAAGTAATAGTATAAAATTGTGGGAACAAACAAAGCACTATTGTAAAAGTTGTAGTTTTTTTATTAAAAATTTTGACCAAAGAAAATGCTGTACAATGAACAAGTTAAACATGGTTACAAGGATCGTCTTCTCCAACACGCAGTGGGCCAGTGACTGGACAAAAGTATAAAA
Source organism: Hydra vulgaris (assembly GCF_038396675.1). Classification (NCBI taxonomy): domain Eukaryota; kingdom Metazoa; phylum Cnidaria; class Hydrozoa; order Anthoathecata; family Hydridae; genus Hydra; species Hydra vulgaris. Next base: position 12,763,616 of record NC_088927.1, read on the forward strand.
AACAAAATCAGAATTTTGATGTCTAAATGATTTCAAACCAATATAAAGATATTATAAAACAATTTAAAACCGTTTATATACACTTAAAATTTTAATGAATATACAAATGGTGTGGTTTGAAGTAGATGCGAATTTAAATTAGAAAAAAAATTATAAAGAGAAAAAATGTTGTTTAAAAAACCGATGGAAATAAATAACATTAAAATATTGCGTTTTTTTAAATATTATATTATAACTCTATACGTTATCTAGATTTTAAAAGTTGTTTAACTAACATTGGTAAGTAATTAACATATTTATAGCAATGGTATATAATTATATAATATATATTAATATATATTATATAATTATATTAATATATAATAATTATATTAATAGCATTGGTAAGTAATTAACATATTTATAGCAATTTTAAATATGCTCAATCTTCTATATATGTAAAGGGCAATGTGTGTGTGTGTGTTTGTTCTCTATAGAAATCCAAACCGCCGGACCGATCTCGATGAAATTTGGCATGGGGGTAGTCCTCGAGGGGGAGAAGGTTCTTAGCTGGGTTTTGACCCCGTACCCCAACCCCCGGGGTCAGGGGGCCCAAAAATGGGCTCTCCTGACCCAGGGGTCAGGGGGGCCCATTATTTGGGCCCATTATTGGGCCCATTTTTGTGTTCAGATATCAGGTAAGCCAGTTTAAATATTGGCCCGGGCAACGCCGGTTAACTCCAGCTATATATATAAAGGGCAATGTGTGTTTGTGTGTGTTTGTTTGTTCTCTATAGAAATCCAAACCGCCAGACCGATCTCGATGAAATTTGGCATGGGGGTAGTCCTTGAGGGGGAGAAGGTTCTTAGCTGGGTTTTGACCCCGTACCCCAACCCCCGGGGTCAGGGGGCCCAAAAATAGGCCCCCCTAACCCCGGGGTCAGGGGGCCCATTTTTTGGGCCCATTTTTGTGTACAGATATCAGGTAAGCCAGTTTAAATATTGGCCCAGGCAACGCCGGGTAACTCATGCTAGTATGTTATATTTTAATGTCTAACTTTTGCGTTTAATTGACAATATATTTTTTTTATTGCTACATATTGCTTTTATACTCAGATATTTTAAAGCTTATATATGTTTGCTTTAATAATTTCATAAATCTGGCTGCCACTAGGAGCCACTTTGGTTTTCTTTTACGTTTGAACTCTTTTACCTAACAAAAAATCTGTAATTGCGCTCAAAAATTTGTATTTGCACCAAAATTTTCAAAAACGCGGAAAACATATAATACGTTCTTACTCATACTAAACGTATTACTGAACAATAATATATATATATATATATATATATATATATATATATATATATATATATATATATATATATATATATATATATATATATATATATATATATATATATATATATATATATATATATATATATATATATATATATATTTCCTAGTTTAAGTTTTTTTCTTATTAATTTAGCGCTTGTCAAATCAAATGGATTTAATAATCTATTTTGGTTGGTTTGGTTGTGGCTACTCATTTTAGATGTTGAAATGCTGTTTTTATTAAGGCTTAATAAGTGTCGCAAGAAGCAAAATTCACTAATTTATTTGACTCAACAGTCTGTCAATACATGAAAAAGAAAACAGTATACTTGTATACGATTTTATTAAAGAACAAGATTTGGAGTTTCAAAGCGAAAAGTTTGAGAGTCAATTCCGTTTATTTATTTTGATTTTGGTAAGAGATGAATTTAAAGTAAACTAACCGGTGCAAAGTTTATTAGAAAGAATTCAGCTTGGCTTAAAATGGATTTTAATACCACATTAATGAAGGATAGTAAAAATAAACAACTCGGCAGACCTACATTATCATTTCAAGAATCATCATTAAAAACAAAGAAAAGAAAAGTTGCAACTTTGTCAGTTTCAAATTCTTGTGAGTTATTGTTTGCTAAGCTTGTACTACTTGTAGCATACATTGTCAAAGATTTTTGGTGATTGTGAATGGATGGAAACAATATAACCATACAAATTTTGAAAATTCTGCTCGTAAAACCTGCTAATTAGAAAAACTAGTTAATTAAGCTAGAATATAATTTTTTCTACAGGAAAACAAGTTTATCTACCAGCGTGTAATACCACGTGTAATAACACTAGTTAATCATATTAAACTTAAATAAGTTTTGCTTTTCACGAGTGAGGATCTCATAATAAAACACGTGCTAAATAGTGTACATAGCACAAATAAAACATATGCAACTAAAAAAAGTTAGTTGCTGCTTAGCAAAATTAGGTATCCATAGCAACTAAATAAAAAGTATATTTACTTTTTTATAAAGCGCGACCTCATATTGGTACTTATGTAAAATTTGGTAAACATAGCACTCGTAAAAATATCTACAAATTTGTTGCTATGGATACTAAATATCTGATACCAAATATCTGCTAGATTTTTGCTATTCGATATTTAGTATCCATAACAACGAATTAAAAAATCACACCTTCATAAGAAGCGCAGACATCATATTATTACTCATCCTAATTTTAGTCAATACAGCCCTAATATTAAATTAGTCAAGAATTTTGTCCAGTAAAAGTGAGCTCTGATCCACTGTGCAATAGGGGCGCCAAAAGCATTTTTTGGTCATTGAAATAGCTAACTTCTAGACGTGGAGCAAACTCCAAACTTTTATATGTTTATACTTATGTCAAATAGGATGCTATGCAAAAAATTGCTATGATTGGAGTTGGGAACAAAAAAGCCCAAAATTTCGGCACCCCCTGCCCCAAATGTGAGAGCGACAAGTTGATGAAATTTTTTGTACTCATTTTAACTAGACTTATATTTATTGATAAATTTTAAGTTTCATAGTATTATCTGTCAGCGTTCAAAAAGAATGACCATTTAAAATTTGCAACCCCCTCAAATTGAGGGGATTTAAACTTTATATGGTTATAATTTTTGAACGCTGAAATATTTTAGTATGAAATTTAAAAAAGGCGCCCCTGTTTTCCAAGACAAATGCATATAATATCTTCCTCATTTTCTGGCTCTTTTTCTATAAAAGAAAAATAAACTATTGAATTCAATTTTTTTTTTATAATAATAAAAATTTAGAAGTATAAAATATAAGTTGCTATCAATTATTAAATATGGCAGTAGAAATTAGCGATATTCGAACAATGGTCAAGAAAATGTTTGCGGAGTACAAAAATGATATAGTATTACAGTAATACTATATCTTTTTTGTACTATTACTAATAAAAGAAGCAGCTGTGGCGCAGTGGTTTGAGTTCTGGCTCAGAACCCAGAGGTCCGAGGTTCGATGCCGGCACTAGCACATTGATACGAAAAGAGGCATGAACTTCTTGTTAAATGCTCTCCCGCAGTGCTCTGTGATAAGACCGTAAGGACTTCTGGAAGCATCTAAAATAACTACAAAAAAACAAAAACAAAAGAACAACAACAACAACAAGAAACTAGTATAGAGCAGTTTAAAAATGAATCAAAACAGGTATCCTTACCTATGGATTTTAATATATCCGATTTTAAATGTTTTTTTTAGTTAAAACTCAAATACAAATAATAATTAATACAACAATTGTCATTGAGTGTATCAACATTTTTTTTTTTATTACCTTAATTATGGTATTACCTCTATGGCGTTTGCTAATTTATTTACGTTATTTCTATGGAGTATACTAATTTATTTATGTTATTTTTTTGGTGCATATTAATTTATTTACTTTTTATTTTTTAATCTTAGTTTAAATTTTTAAGTTTTAAGCAAATGATAATATCTTATTTATTTTTTCTTATTCACTTGATCTTACTCTTTCCTTAAATTTTGGCTCTTTAAATTTTTCTTTAAATGACAGCGAATTGTTATCTATTTTACTTTTATTTATTTTTTTAATAAATTGTCTGTTAATTGTTCCATTAAAACTTCCTGATCTTTTTATTGGTAACGCATTATTAAAAAGAGAGCAATCAATAAAATTTTTAGGTGTGGTTCTGGATGAAAATTTAACCTGGAGGGACCACATAGGTCTAATTGAAAATAAAATATCAAAAAATATAGGTGTTTTGTATAAAGCCAAGCAGTTTTTAAATCTATCTTGTTTAAAAAACTTATATTTTTCTTTAATTCATTGCTACTTAAATTATGCAAACGTTGCTTGGTGCAGCACAAACGCAACAAAAGTAAAAAAACTGTTTAGTAAACAAAAACAGGCTATAAGGATAATTACAAACGTAGACCGTTTCTCTCACACTCAAACATTATTTAATAAACTTAATATTCTAAATGTATATAAACTAAACCTTTACCATATTCTTATCTTCATGTTTAAACTTGATAAAAAAATATCACCAATGTTATTTAATTCACTTTTTGAAAAAATAAACCACATATACCCTACCAGATTTTCAAAAAACAATTACATTCAATCCAAAACACATTATTCAGCAACCAAATTCTCAATTGCTAACCGAGGTCCTAAGCTGTGGAATACAATATTAAATAATGAGTTGAAATCTAATTATTCTTTAAACCAGTTTAAAACAAAACTTAAGCAATTACTGATGATACATGAAAATGAATTAAAGTTCTTCTAAAAAGCTTTTTAAACTAGCAAACAAAAACAAAAATTAACCTACTAATTACTCTTTAATATTATATTTAATATTCTAAACAATAGTCTGCTATTGTAAATGTATTTCTTATCTTATAAGTTTTGAATTTACAAACGATTTTTTTAAGTTTTATTATTTGAAATACTAATTACTAAAAATATTGTAAAATTTTATAATTTCAATTTTTATTAAAAAAAGTTATTGTAAATTCTTTTTGTAATATTAATACTTATATATCATCTTATTTTACTAATCAGTTCTTAAATATAAATACTCTTTGAATTACTAAATATTTTAAACGTTATATATTTTATTTTTTGCATTTTGTTAAAACATTTTATTTGATGAATATGCATTTTTTTGGGGGGGGGGCTTAATGATAAGATGAATTTTGTCTTCTTCAAGCCCCATTCATTTAAATATTTTTTTTTATAAATTACGTTTGTAAATTATTTTCAATCGGCAAATACAATAAAAAAAAAAAAAAAAAAAAAAAAAAAAAACTGTAGGAATTTAAATATTACGGTTTTTGTAAATACGTGAGAATGGGGCTCGGTGATAAGACTAAATAAGTCTTCTTCTTGCCCCGTTAATATATATTTTTTTACTTATATGCTTCAAAACTGTATATATAATTAAACGGCAAAAAAAAAATTAAACGACGGCAAAAATAAATTTTAAATAAATGTGAATCAAGTATTTTACAAACCTATCAATTCATCAATCAAGCATTTTACAAACCTAGGAATCAAGCATTTTACAAACCTAATGCTTGAGGAATTTGATATAGCTTTTACATCGTGAAAAAGAAATAAATCAGTAGGACCTGAAGGTATAAATGGAAATATTGTGATAGACTCTTATGACGTTATGAAAGACATTCTTTACAAAATCTTTAAATCATCCATTAAACAAGGTTCTTTCCCAGACTCTCTAAAAATAGCAAAAGTAATTCCTATTTTTAAGACAGGAGACCCAACCGATATAACCAATTACGACCTATTTCTGTTTTTCCAGTTTTTTCAAAAATATTAGAAAGAATAATGTATAACAGAGTGTACACATACCTAATTACCAATAAACTTCTTTATGAAAATCAGTTCAGTTTTTAAAAAAACAACTCAACCGAACATGCTATTCTTTAATTAACACGTTGTATTAACAAATCTTTTAAAAATCAAAAATTTACACTTGGTGTTTTCATTGACTTGTCAAAAGCTTTTGACACGGTCGATCATAATATTTTGCTTAAAAAACTTGAATGTTATGGCATAGCAGAAAAAACTTTAAGTTGGTTTAAAAGTTATCTCTCCAACCGAAAGCAATTTGTTTTTAACAAAGATTCCCAACCTCAAACATTAATGAACATAACATATGGTGTCCCTTAAGGATCCATACTTGGACCACTACTTTTCATTATATATATAAATGATTTTAACAAAGCATCCAATTTAAAGACTATAATTTTTGCAGACGACACAAACTTGTTTCAGTCACATGAAAATATAAAGAGAATCTGTCTTGGAAATCACACATCAACAATATTTCTTATAAAGTTGCAAAAAACATTGGAATTCTATACAAACCAAGAGGTATTTTAAACAAAAACCACACAATTATTTTATTCTTTTATTCACTGTCATATCAATTATGCAAATATTATATGGGGAAGTACACACAAAACTAAACTTAAATCTCTTTATTGGCATCAGAAACACACAGCTCGCATAATAAATTTTAAAAATCGTTTTTCGAACGCTGAACCGCTTTTTAAAGAAATGGACGACTTAAATGTTTATCAACTAAATGTATTTAATGTTTTGTGTTTTATGTACAAATGTCAAGAAACTATGTCCCCCGATGTTATTGTAAACCATTACAAAATTAAACCCCAAAATAAATACAACCTACGTAATAATAGCATTTTAGAAAAATTTTTTTGCAATAATAAACAAGCTCAATTTTGTATATCTTATCGTGGAACTTTTCTCTGGAATGAAATAGTACGGCCTAATTTTGTTTTTTTTATCTGAATTGACCTATTCCTTTTTCAAACAGTCTATTAAAAAAATTTCAACAAAAAATATTCTTGATTTTTTTTGATTTTTTAAAAAATATTTTTAGTTGCTACTCTGCATATTGATTTTTTATGTTTTATTTTGAGTTTCACTACTAAAGTATGTAGAATATTAAATTTATGATTTAGTGATTATATATTCTCGGTATATATTTATTTTATATAGTGTATAGATGTTTTTATTGTTGAAAAAAATAGAGTTTTGTTAAGGGCTGCCTGATAAGGTCATTACGATCTTCTTGAAGTCCTGCCCGTATAATATCATAAATCTTAGTGTTAATATATTATACGGCAAATAAAAAATAAAAAATAAAAATAAAAATTACACCTCTACCATTATTTTTTTAAATAGAAAATAAAAATTAATAAAGGAGGGGGTGGGGGTGTGTGTGGTCTTAATAAACTTGGACGATTGGGAAAAGTTTTCAAAAATTATTCAAAGCCCCCTCCCGTGTATTAGACACCTAAGAGTAGATGTAAAAAAGTATATGGCTTGCGTTGATTGAAAGATTTATTACTTATAATTTAGAAATAAATAATAAAAACAACCTTTCTTATTGTTTTCTTTCCCTTAATAAGATGGTTGTTTGCTTTTTCTCCAACAACTATAAAACTTTCTCTAAGTTCAGTCATTTAGTATTAGGTGATAAATTTTAAATAATTTGATGCGCCAAGAAAAAGTTCGCTAATAATAAGTATAAACAGACTTTTCATTGGTTGTTAAAAAAACATAACGTGTTTTGAAGCTTTAACCCAGTTTGACTTAACGTGTTTTGAAAACGTTTTGATATTTCCCGTACCTGTTTTTAGGACTAAGAACCTTTTAATAGAACAAATATTTAAATAGATGATAGATTTTAGTATATAGAATATAGAAATGTGATTACCTTAAAAAATATTTTTTTGTGACTTAGCGCGTTTTGCAGATGGGCTCCTCAAATATTGAAAGCTTTGAAGCTGGATTTCGAAGCCTGCGTAGGTCAAGCTTACGACAACGGTGCTAAAATGGCTGAATAGTACACCTGGGTGCAAACGGTTTTGATAGAACAAAATCTAAACTGTATTTTTTCTAGCTGCGGAACTCACACATCAAATTTAGTTGGTGTCGATTGCGCTGAATTATGCAAAGAAGCAGTAACGTATTTCGAAACATTTCTGCAAATATACAATTTATTAAGTAGCAGTCCTCAAAGATGGGAAATTCTAAAACAAAATCTTCCTGTTTTGTTGCATGGAATGTCCGAAGCAAGATGGTCAGCACAGATTGATGGTGTTAAATTAGTTGCACAACATTTTAATTCAGTGAGAAGTGCTTTAAATGAACTTGGGGTGCTACATTTAACAGCCCAGGCTAAAATGGAACTCAATGCTATTCAAAAGTATATTTCCAAATTTGAATGCAACAATGTAATACTTAATAAGATTTTAACCGCGTCAAAATTTTTTGAAAGAAGTATTGGTGTTTCATGAAAGTTTTTAACTAATCGTCATTTGTCAAGTCAAGATGATGCCCAACTATATTTTTAAATTAATCATTTTTAGCATAAATATGACAAAGAAAACTTACAAGAACTTATCATCGTTCATATATGGGGCGGGAACGGTTGAATTGACTTGCTATGCTGAATATAAATTGTGATATTACAAGAAAACCGGACTTATCAAATATAATTCTTGCATTTTCAGAACAAAATGCAAGAAAGTCATTTGTGAAAATTATATAAAACTAATTCATTTTGTTTTATATACAATACACAAAGTTAATTTCTTTAAATTTCATTTTCAAAATGCGGCTATAATTTAATTAATCATTTATATTGATTTACAAATAGTTACCTATTGAAAAAAAAAAACAATAAATAAAAATCAATGAATAATTATTTGTGTATGAACCATTCATTTGTGAAATCTGAATTGTATCATTCACAATAAAGTAACAGTGTAATACTCCACTCGTACGGTCTTACCTTTCCAATTCCCAGGCCTCCTATGAAATGTGTAATTAGTAGACTAACGCATTCCTTGGCTAGTTGGCTTGCTAAAACGCACAAAAAGCACCACATCTGTGAGTTTTAAAAAAGCTTTCAAAAGCCTATTGCTCTGCTTGAATTAAGAACATATAAATCTTTTATTTTGAATAATGCTTGCACAGTTGCAGCTCAAAAAAAAAAAAGCCTTTTTAAAATTTTGCATTTATAAAGAATTCAATCTCACGAATTTATTCCATGGTTTCGAACTTATGATTACGATTTTTCAAAATTGTTCCTTTTTACGATTTCGAAACAGCTACTGCTACCCGTCACAAAATGCAAATTTTAAAAGGCCTTTAACTGAAGTTAGCTAAAAAAAGAGAAAAGTGAATTCTAAAAAAAGTAATAAAAACATAGAAAAATAGAGTACCTTAAGTGCAGCCTTTGTCAGCAAATGCTAGAAATACAGTAGGATAAGAGCAATGCTAGCGTGTAGAAGGGAGTGGATGGGGATGGTGATAATGTGTGAAATTCCCTTTTTAATCAATATATGCACCATTAGTCGGCCAATTGGAAAAAACCTTTTATGTGGCTTCAGTCGGCAAGTTGGAACCTTTTCTTTAAATACATTCGGCAAAATTTTTTTACGTAATAAGTAATGAGTCTTTAAAGAACGTTTTTCGGAAAATAAAGTTCAATAAAGTTATCAGTTTATTTTTTTTACACCCTGCACCCTTTTATACGCCTTTTTTTTAAAATCAAACGTAAACAATTTTTCAGACTTTCATGTGATGATATGAAAATAATACTTATACTTTATATTTACATCTATTACCTATATTTCTAAAAGGATATCATAGTAATAAATTATTTTTTGAGCATCGGCCTACCGAGAAAGTTCGAGATTTCCTGGCAACCCAGTCCGTCCCTGGGTATAGCATAGAACCTGTATAAAAAATTCTTCATACTAAAATCATAAATTTAATACGACTTTTATTGACAAAAATTATCAAACTAATTCATAGGTATGTGACATAAAATTTTAAGTCAATTAGTTAGAAGATAGTTATATATCTTTGGAAAAAGTTTCAAAGTATTTTAAAGGTGAAAAAATTATAAAAGTTAGACAACTCTACAAATCGATCCGACGTTTTAAGGAAAGAATTTTTATGTTTATATTTGTAAAAGGCACCGTCACCAAACTTTGAGTTTTTTTTACTAAAAATATTACAATTATACTAATTTTTTAAAAATTCAACTTGGTATCAAAAAATAAGTCTTAAAAATAAAGCAATATACGCGATCATAAATAATAATAAAGCAATTTTTAAAAAATACAACTTGAAATCAAAAAATAAGTCTTAAAAATAAAGCAATATACGCGATCATAGCGATCAGACGTGTTTTATCTTCTTGCAAATAAATAGAAAAAATTTATAAAAAAATAAATAAATAAATTTAAAAATAGATCTTACAATGGAAAGTATAGAACAATTAATTAACTTTCTTTTGGAAAAACAAAAAAAACACAATAGTTGAAGAAAGTCATAAGCTATTAAAAGAATTAGAAAAAAGTTTTACTGCAATTACGACTGATAATTTAAAAATTATTACCGAAAGATTTAATAAACTCGAAACAGACGTTATAAACAGTTCAACAAAAATTGTTAGTATAACAAAAGCTTTGGAGCTATCTAATTAAAAGATATCGTCCTTAGAAAACGAGTTAAATAATATTAAAAAATTTATTCATGTAAACGATGAAATAGTCGCATCAAAATTTGAAAAAGTAAAAGAGCAAACAAAAAACTAAGTAGTCAGATGAAAGATACAAGCGCTGTAAATAAAATAAACAACAAGTTAAGGGAAATAGAAGATCGATCGAGAAGAAATAACCTAAGGATAACTGGAATAAAAGAAAGTGAACACGAAAGCTGGGAAGAAAGTGAGTTAAAAGTTTTAAAACTGTTTGAGGAGACGCTTGAAATCAAATGTTAAAATGTTAAAATTGAACGAGCACATAGAACCGGACCAAGAGATGCTAAAAAAAATAGAACAATAGTTTTAAAACTCCTAAATTATAAAGATAAGATTGATATAATGAAGAGATCTGTAAGACTTAAAGGAATGAACATTTATATCAACGAGGATTTCTGTTACGAAACTGTTCAAATACGAAAAGATTTAAGAGATAAAATGTTAAGAGAAAGAAGACAAGGAAAGTATGCGTTTATCTCCTACGACAAACTTATCATTCGTGAATGGGCAGAAAAGAAAATTGACGCAAAAAATCGCCATGTATAAATTAATTTTTTATTTTTTTATACTTAATATTTTATGGGATATTTTTAAATTTTTTTATTCTTCAAATTATTAACTTGATATTTTTAAATGAATGTAACGTTTACATTTATCTTAAGCTTAAATTCTTACCGAAATTCTTTTATTTCTATATTTAAAAACTAAAAAATGGACTCAAAACGTGCAAATAATTTTGAGTTTAATTCTTTTGACTTTTAACAATAAACAATGAAACTGATTCAATTTATTTTAGTAAAGCAGGTGCTTTGTTAAACAATTGTTTTTCTTTTTATAACAATGAACTAAAAGAATTTCTTGAGCGAGATCGCTTAAACATTTTAACATAAGAAGTTTTGAACAGAATTTTGAAAATTTTAAGAATAATATTGAGGAAACTTTAAATATTTTTAACGTTATATGCCTAACAGAAACTTGGTGTAGTTCTGACGAGGCTATATCTAACTCGAATCTTCACCTGCTAGGTTTTAATCCTGTTTCTTTAGCACGTAAAACAAAAAAACGAGGCGGTGGAGTACTTTTTTATGTAGGTGAAGGAATGCGGTTTATAAATAGGCCTGACACGAGTATTTTTGATGTCGATAAAGAGGTTTTAACAATTGAAATTTTAGCCAAAAAAACTAAAAATATACTTTTAAGTTGCTGTTATCGCCCACCATCTGGTGAAATAAATAGTTTCAAGTCCTTTTAATTACTGATATTATAACAAAATGTAAAATAGAAAAAAAATTAAATTACATTATTGGTGACATAAATTTAGACGCATTAAAATATCACGTAAATTCCAAAATTAATAGTTTTTATAATGATTTATTTGAAAACGGTGCAATTCCGCTTATTAATAAACCAACAAGAGTAACTTTAAAGTCAGTATCTTTAATAGATAATATTATGACAACTAACACTTTTAATGAATCTCTTAAAAAAGGGTTAATTAAAAATGATGTTTCAGATCATTTTCCTATCTTCTTTTCAATAAATACTGATATTGAACAATTACAAATAAAAAAACAAGTTATCCTTAAACGCTGCTTCAGTGAAGTAAATATTGCATCATTTAATGAACAACTATCATTACTACATTGGAAACATATAAATTTTTCGTCGGAAGCAAATGTGGTTTATAACTCATTCTTTAGAACATTCTATGAAGTTTATGATGCAAACTTTCCACAATACAAAGTTAACTTAAACAAAAAAAGCTTAAAGTCACCATGGATTACTAGGCGATTTTAAAAAATTACTGGCAATCAAAAAATTAAAACATGCAACTCACCAAAATTTATTAAAAACAATGATGATTTTTTATACATTCCTAAAGATATAGCAAATCAAATCAATAACTTTTTTGTAACTAACTTTTGTAACTAATTTATCAAAAAATATTCCAATTATAATTAACACAATAAATGATTTTAATCTTCCGATAATTTCTATACTTAATAACTTTGAACTTTCGATTAAAGAGTTTGAATGTGCTTACAAAATGCTAAAAATCAATAAATCGATAGGCCCAGATCAAATAAATGGTAACGTTATAATCAGTTCTTACGAGATCATAAAAACTATACTCTTTCAGGTCTTTAGTTGTTCGATTAAACTAGGTATATTTCCTGATCAACTAAAGATAGCGAAAGTTACACCAATATTTAAAGGGGGGGGGGGGGGATTATCAAATATAACTAATTATCGTCCAATTTCTGTACTTTCTGGTTTTTCAAAGATTTTTGAAAGGATCCTTTACAATAAAATTTATGATCATCTTTCTAAAAATAAAATACTAAATACAACCCAATATGGGTTTAAAAAATATAATTCCACTGAACACGCAGTGCTTCATCTGACTAGAAATATTGCAGATTCGTTTGAAAAATCACAATTTACTCTTGCAGTGTTCATAGATCTATCAAAAGCCTTCGATACGATAAATCATGAGATTCTTATTAAAAAACTAGAAAATTATGGAATCTGTGGTAATTTTCTAAAATTACTTAAGAGCTATTGAAGCAATCGTAAACAGTATGTGCAAATTGATGTATCATCTACAACAAAATTACTAGATATAACATGTGGTGTTCCCCAAGGGTCTATTCTAGGACCACTACTTTTTCTCATTTATATCAATGATCTTTATAATGCCTCAAATTTAAAAACACTAATGTTTGCTGATGACACAAACTTTTTTCTGTCTAGCAATAATATCATAACAATATTTAATGACATGAACATAGAACTAATTAAAATTTCAAAATAGTTTAATAAGTCTAATAAGTTATCAATTAACATAGAAAAAACTAAATAGACTCTATTTCATCCAAAATCCAAAAAACATCTTTTGCCAAATGATATGCCTCAAATATATATAGATAATATTCAAATAAAACAATCAAAAGTTATACTTTTTCTTGGTGTTTTTATTGATGAAAACCTTACGTGGAAAAATCATATTGAAACCTTGCGCAACAAAGTTTTAAAAAATATTGGAGTATTATATAAAGCGAAAAGTTTTGTAAATAGACACGCATTAATTCAACTTTATTACTCACTTATTGAATGCCATCTAAATTATTCAAATATCGCATGGGGCAGTGCTAAAAAAAGTCAATTAGATCCTCTTTACCGGCAACAGAAGCATCTAGCACAACTAATAAATTTTAAAGATCGTTTTACCCATGCAAAACCACTTTTATTCAAAATGAGTATTCTTAATATATACCAACTAAATGTTTTTAACACTCTTTGCTTTATATTTAAATGTAAGATAAACTTAGCTCCAATACCTTTTCAAAATTTATATGCAATAAAGCCTAAAAACAAATATGATCTAAGAAATGACAATTTTATTTATCAACATTATTCGCATACAAGCTTATTTGTGGAACCAAATAGTTTTAAAAAATTTTGATTTTTCCCAAAGTTGGAATTTTTCTACTTTCAAAAACAAACTGAAAAAAGTTATTTTCTCAATAGAAAATATTTTCGAGTTCTTCTAATCTCGTTTCTCTTTTATAAGTGTTATCTAAATGTAATTTAAAATATTTGTTTTTTTTTTTTTATTGTTTTGTTAATCGGTATTTTATTTGTATGAAGGTTTTCATAAAAGCGGTATTTACTCATTTAAAATATTTGATTTTATATTTTATTGTTTTGTTAAACGGTGTTTTATAATTGAGGTACCTTATTTCATTTGTATGAAGGTTTTCTTAAACGGTATTTACTTTTCATTTTATATTTTTTTGAAATAATTGGTTTATAATTTTTGTATTGATAAACGGTTCTCGGTGACAGGATCTTACGATCCTCTTCGAATTTCCGTGATCTTCATATATTATGTACCAACGACACTTTTACCAGAGAATATTGTAAAATAAAAAAAAATAAAAAAAGACATTAAGTAATATTAGCCAAATTTATTTCAGAGGCCTGGTCTCGAAATTAATTCGATGTAGGGAAAAAAGTAAAGATGTTATTAAAAAAAATCAACTAAGCAATACTGTCGCTGCTACTATTAGTTCTCAATTCATCATGATTAAAAACCTAAATGATTAAAAAGATACTTTCGAGGAATTGAAAAAAAATGCAAATATTTAGTTTTTTTAAAGCTAAAAGAAAAAAAAGGAAGCCTAATATGCTATTGAATATTGTTATTAAATAGCAAACATGTATTTTTAATGAAGTATCTCTTAAAGTACCGAAAATTACAGCTGAATGGTCATCAAACAAGATATTTTACGATAAGAAAATCAGTGAAGATATCATTTACAGATATTGTGACCATAAAAAGGAAGGGAACTGCGTCTTCATGAAAAAAAAAAAAAAAGCTACAAAGTTGCAAAAATAAAATACTTACCTGGTTAAATGTTACATGCATTAAATCTATGAGTATAAAATTATATATTGACTATTTGAGATCAGTTGTTTTACTTTTTGATTTATTTATTCATAAAATAGAACATTGAAGTTGTCCTGTTAGTTTTAGTAGGTTGTGTACTGGGTTTACTTTCACTTTTGTGTTTTTTAAGACATAATAATGATAAAATACTAAATACAGTGAAAACTATAAAAGAAAAGATTTAGGCTCTTTTTTCAACAGAACAGTTACAAAGTGTAATCATTTTTTAAAATTTACTGAGTCCTAAATAAAAAAGATGACAATTGCTATATCAGCATATCCAGAACTAAACTATTTGTAAACAAATGTATCATTGTTTAAAAATGGAAATAACACTTTTAAGAAATGGCTGTTTAGTTGTAACGTGTTTATTTTGTACAAATGAAATTGAAAATTGGAAGCGAATCATTTGTCTGTCAACATTTATGTTTTAAATGCTCACAAAGGACTGTCTTTGTTTTATCCGATTATATTTGTTTTAATACCTCATTATTTGATCCAATTATACTTCACATAGATAACACTAAAATTGAAAATATTGACTTCTATATTAATAAACTCACGGAAGATTCAAATTATAATAATACTCGAAGAAACTTCTTCTAACACTTTTAAAAATAATACCAAAATTGTCGCTAATATCATTCGAAATAAGACTGAAAATACTGTTGTACAAAGAACACATGATGTTTTAAAAGGCATAGCATATTTCTCATTAATAGATAACTTTTTCATCCTGGTGTTGTAAATATTGACCTTAGTAACCGCATGGCTCCAAAATGATATGGTATTCATTACATAAGCATAGAACAAAATACAAAAAAGTAGCATGATTATAGAAAACATAAAGTTACAGCTGCTTGACTATCTAATTTACTTGGTTTTTTTGGAAAACTTTTAAAGTTATGTTATATTGGAATGTTTTTTAGAATGTTTTTTACACCAGGCCTAAGCCATTTAGAAAATATTCAAAAAAATAAATTATT
Organism: Hydra vulgaris; assembly: GCF_038396675.1. Taxonomy (NCBI): domain Eukaryota; kingdom Metazoa; phylum Cnidaria; class Hydrozoa; order Anthoathecata; family Hydridae; genus Hydra; species Hydra vulgaris. Next base: position 12,779,491 of record NC_088927.1, read on the forward strand.
TGAAAACTTTCTAAAGCAAAAGTTAAAAAATACCTATACTTTATTAGCCTAATCAACAATAAGTATGGCTGTAGCCCTGATAAATTAGATCTATCAAGAAGTTGGTTAGACTAGAAAACTCAAGATTGTGTTAATTGTGTTGGGCCATTAAAAACAAGTAGAAAATTTTCTTCAATTTTATGTTCAATGTCAGATACAGATGCAATACATCAAACATTTTTAAATTAAACAAATTAATACCTTATTAGTAATTGTTGAAGAAACAGTAAATTCAATATATGATTAAAAGAAAATGAAAAACTGAAATTATCTTGAAATCAAGTTTTTTTATATTAAAAGTCAAATTTGACAATCTGGTTTTGTTATGTTAAAATCATTAAGAAAATTTATAAAAAACTTTTTTTACCCTTGTAATTTTTTCGAGATAAAAGCAATTTTAACATTTTGAAAATTTTATTTTTGAATTTGTATATATAAAGGGTTCCTTTTATAATTTTTATAACAATAATTTTCTCTCTGCTGAATTTTATTTTTGTTTTTTCATATCACTTTGTTTTTATGATTGATTCAAGTTTTATTTTAGCTAGTCCGTTTTTTTTGCATCTTTTTTCTTATTATTTAACTGAAATAATAATGTCTGGCAAATTCTTTGTATTTCTGGCAAATTGTTTGTATTAAATCTCTCTTTTTATAAACTTGTTTTAAACAACTTCATATAGGTTTTTTGTACACTTTATGATCTTGATAAACGATAGTATTTGAGCAGACCATTCGAATCTTTTGATTTAAAATTTTTATAAAGCATAAAGCAGAAGCACAATACAATAAAGCGTTTTAAAAATTTAGCCAGAAAAAATATAAATACTAAGATCTGGAACACTTGTTGATACTTTATCAAACTGAAAAGCTACCATTTTTATTCTTTTCCCTACATCGTAAACATAAGTGTGCGGACCGCGTCGAATGAATTTGGCTAATAAAAAGCGTTTCAGAGACGCTAGTAGGGCGTTTACAAGCACCGTCTGTATTTAAAAATATAATTTTATTCAAAGCATATGTTGATTATTTATAAAGTTATTGGATTTTATTAGCATTTTTTTAAAATATTCTATCAGTTGGACATCAAGAATGATTGGAATACCTTAGACTTGTGTGAGTCGCCAACCCATTATAAACGTTATGACTTGTATTTTCATATTTAAATGTAAATTAATATCAAACGTTAGAAAGGTGTTAATAACTAACATCAAACGTAAGAAAGGTGTTATTATTGATAGTAATAGTAATGTTTATTGCAGTTAAAATTACAGTAATTACAATAACAATTTAATGCAATAACAATTACAATTTTTCTAAATATAATAAAATATTCATAAATAAAATAAATTGTGGAACACAATGCAGGCAGCCCGCAGAGTTAAAAACAAATGTTATTGAAAATATTCAACAATCTTGCTTCTATGATTTCATTTGGTAACAAATTCCCATTATTAAAAACTCGGTTTGTGAAGAAATTATATCTCAGTAAACAAGATGGTATGTATTCTCTCTTTAACCTGTATTTGTTGCCCCGTACCAAAGAAACCGGGCCTGAACAAGACAAGGATGATGCCGATTGTAGATTTTTGTACCAACTTATTTGGTCTATATTTTTTAAAATCTGTATTATTGTATAAGATCTCTTCTTGCACTTTTTTCTCCAATGATGTTAAACCCATCGCTTTTCAAGAAACCGTCTTTCAAGAAACGGTCTCACAAATGTTGTATATAGTGATTTCACCGTTTACACATCAAAGTATGTAAATGTACATTTAATTTGACTTAAAGTTCTTTGCGCTTTTGCCGCCACTTAAGTCATTTGATCATGCCATTTAAGGTCAAATGAAATAATCACGTCTAAATCTCTTTTACTTACTGTTGTATCTAATGTATGCTCTTTGCCGTCGTGGTCATACTATAACATATTTGTAAATTCTTTTTACCTACACACATAACTTTGCACTTACAACTTTCAACATGGCCAAGCATATTTTCGTTCATTTTATAAATTCAATGATGTCATTCTGCAAAGACTCGTGGTATTCAACATTTTCATAACTCTCATTAGTTTAATGTCATCTGCCTATAATTTCCAATTCGAATTAACAATTGATGGTAGATCGTTTACAAATATCAAGAATAACAAGGGATCAAGCACAGAGCCCTGAAGCACACCACTTAAAATCTCAAGAAATAGTGACAGGTAATAACCCATCACAAAAAAAAGACGATATTTAGCCACGTAGTACACCCTTGATACCATAGGCTTCGTATTTTTTGACAGCAGTGTATCTTATAATAAAAAAACATTAATAACAGTAGAAACAGTAGTTACGAAGCTAATTACAATATTAAAAATTTTAAATTTTATTTTTTTATATTTAAAATTTTAATATATTCAGATGTTCGAGTTTACCAACTCCTAATTGGTTCCATAAGTTTTTCTTTTTATGTTTCAATGCTTTAATTTTGTCTGTGATGCGTTTCTCTTTTTTAACTCTTTGATCATACCTTGCTTTTTCCTTATTTGTAAATAGTTACAAGTTTAAACAGGGAACATAACTAATAATATGCTCCATATAGTTATGCTTGATAAAATTTATTTTATAATTTATATTCTATATATAATTTGAATAATTAAAGTGATCCCCAATTGCCAAGATTAGTTGTGCTCGTATCTTAATTATTACTTAAACCATAAGAATTATCTTAATTAAGCTTTCCAAAACAAATTATTTATCAAGATATTTTTTAAAGCGAAAATATATTTTTTTCAAAAGTAAGTTCTGGCACTTTAATTTTTTTTTTAAATTACTGGTCTGATTAATGTGCTGTTGTAATTAATAAATGACATTAATAAATGACGTTAATACAAAAAAGTTCTTTAAAATAACTTAAACTCGTTATATTTGGTCGACTTTTTTGCCGACTAAAAAAAAAATGCCCTCGTTTGTTGACATTTGCTGACTGCCAACTATATATCTAATTTTGCTGACTCCATTGCCCAGTATGTCCAGTATGTCCAGTATGTCCAGCAAATTTAGTAGAAAGGCTAGACACCCCCAAAGCCCACCCCCTCGGGATGCCTTTTTTTGTGTGTGTATATATATATATATATATATATATATATATATATATATATATATATATATATATTATATATATATATATATATGTATATATATATATATATATATATATATATATATATATATATATATATATATATATATATATATATATAGTATCGGACAAAACAAGTGCAACCAAACAATGCTAATTTAGTTTCTTTATATAAAAGTGCTGCATTTTTTCAATTTAGAGAAATAACTATGTAACTGTTTAGAGACAAAGTTCTTCAAGTTTTATTCATCACAAAGTTCATTATTTGTACACGAAAATTAATAAATTAATCAAAAGTATTAAAAAAAGTTGATTTCCTTCTGGACAAAACAAGTGCAACTTGACAAAATGTTGACCAAGCTATCAAATACAGCTATCAAACCAACCAACATTTGATAGCTGTATTTCGCTATCAATATTTCGTGGCGAATCCTTTGTTGTCGATCACAGCCTTGCATCTTTGAGGCATAGATTCAATCAGGTGATCAATGAAACTTTGTGGAATCGCTGCCCAAGCCTTTTGGATTTGTTCAAACAGTTGATCCTTGTTACGAACACCTTCACAATTAATTCTGCGCTTGACGATCTCCCACAGGTTCTCGATAGGGTTGAGATCCGGAGATTGAGGCGGCCAATCCATCACCGATAGGTGGTTGTCTTGAAACCACTGCTTTACTTCTTTTGCAGTGTGTTTCGGATAGTTGACTTGCTGAAAAACCCATTTTATTGGCATATTCCATTCAGCATGAGGTAACATAACATCTTTCAGGATATTTTTATACATGAAACAATCCATTATTCCATCTTTTCGATGTATTGGACCTAGACCGTTAGCAGAAAAATACTCCCAGATCATTACATTGCCTCCACAATGCTTCACGGTGTTATGGCAGTAACGTAAATCAAGGCGTTTTCCGGCTGGTCGACGTACACGGCAAATACCATCGCTCCCAATGATGTTGAACTTCGATTAATCACTGAACAGGACAGTTCGCCATTTCTGCACATTCCAGTCAATATGAGATGTAGCAAACAGGAGTTTTTTCTTCTGGATTTTAGTGAAATCAGCGGTTTCTTTGCAGGGCGTCGAGAAAACAATCCGGCTTCAACAGCACGTCGTCTGATTGTTCGGTCCGATACAGGCAGGTCTAGTTGCTTTTGTATCTCGGCTGATGATATCCAGGGATCCTTCTTGACGGATCTTACGATCATAGAATCCTCTCTAAAAGTGGTAGAATGCGGTCTTCCATCTTTGTTATCTGCTGCCAACTTCCCCGTAGAACAATATTTGGAACATAGTCTTGATACGGTCCATTTTTTCACGCGATATTTATCACAAATACTTTTTTGTGACATTCCACTTACGAAATCGCCAATGATTTCCTTTCTTAGTTCCAATGCAACACTGTCGGGAGCCATTTTTGCACTTGAAGTCATAAAAATAATAAAAATAAATAATCACGCTTCTCAAGGCTTACCGTGTTACATTTACCTTGTGATGATACAATAATGCTCTGTGGAACACAACGTCTTGGTTGGATGTGGACTGTATTGATGTAATGAAACACTTGTTGTATTTCACTTCTTGTATTGATGTTCTTCGATAAAACACTTTGACAAAACTTACTTCGATAAACTGTCCTGATAATACTGACTGATTGACTTCCATATACTGACTGAATTACTTGTCGATTTACATGTCTCTTATATAGTAAAACAAACCTGTGCGAACCTGTTCTGGAAGATTCTAGATGCTTCTTTTCGATACTTCTGGAAGTTTCTGGATGCGTCTGGATGCTTCTGAATGTTTCTGGATACTTCTGGAAGCTACTGGATGCTACCAGATGCTTCTTCTGGAAACTTCTGAAGCTTCTGCATGCTTCTGGAAACTTCTGGATACTTCCTTTAATTATTAAAAAACTTCCGTGACGTTGACACGGACCAGACTTAAGAAAATGAAACAAACCAAAAAAGTTGCACTTCTTTTTTCCGCTGCAAAATGGCACTTGTCAACGAAATTCTGCCTGTGTGCTGTCAACTGTCAGCTGATTGCTCATGTCATGGTATGCCATGACTCAAGACTTCTGAACTGTTTGCTGTGGTAGTATAGTTCGTTTCGTTTTTAAGACATGTAAACTTAGGAACACTTTTTAGCATTGTTCGATGTTGGTTACAAATGTTTTGTCCAATACTGTATATATTATATGCTCATGACTTTTTTTCAACCCCGTGCTCCTTTACTATAGTTTGATGAACTTTTACTTGGAGCACTCGAGTGAGATGAAATAAAAATTTCATATCATCTCTCCAGCCTGATGTTTCGAGAATAACTTCTATTCCGTTATCAAATTGCGTTTTCAGTTGTTTGTACTTCTTCAAAAGTTGAGATACTAATGGATATTTAATGTTCGGCGATTGTGTTTTACTCCCAAGTTCTTCATCCATCACCAAGCCGAGGAACCTATCTAATACATGGTGCTGACTACTGATAAAATGAGGTTTGTTGATGCATTTTTCTGTGAATATTCGTTGCAATATTACAACAACGCAATTCTTTTTTCCTGTGTTAACGCTGGCGGTATCTGCAACAATCATCTGTATTGAATTCCATAGGTGAAATTCATCGAGGATTTAGAAATTCCTTTAGTAATAGTTTTTAACCCTGCTATCTACCAAGCCCAGGACATCCAATTTGATTTCTCTTCTTTCATTTTTAAGGACGACTACTTGATAATCGATTCCGTTGATGTGCTTGCCATTAACGGAATCGATTAAGGACCAACCTTAATCGATTCCAACGGAATCGATTAAGGAACCGTGTAAGGACCAACTTTCCATATGCCATTTTTTAATCATTTAATGTTTCAGCTTGATTGCCTCTTAGATTGTTGACTTGAAAAACAGCTGATTGATATGGAGTTGTGATGTCAATGTCATCACGAGCCAATTGCTTGAACATGTTAGAAGTTTTGTCTCTTCTTCTTCTTCTTCTTCTTCTTCTTCTTCTTCTTCTTCTTCTTCTTCTTCTTCTTCTTCTTCTTCTTCTTCTTCTATGATGAATGTTTGTTTACAAGACAGTTCTGTTTTTTATGGATTAAGCAGTAGTCTATTTTCAAAAAACCATGTGATGACTTCATTTGCAAATTTAACTATATTGTTTATGTGGTCTATACCTGGTCTGATAACAGTATACAGTTGAGTATCATCAGCATACTGATGGTGATTATATCTAAGTTTAGCTATAATGGGATTTACGGAAGACACAAACATGGAAAATAGAAAGGAGCCAATAACACTACCTTGTGGTGCTCCTGTTGAAATATCTGAGATTCATGATTTTGTTGTTCCATTAGAAACAAAAGTTTTTCGAATACGAAGGTATAAAGAAAGCCATTTCATTGCAGTTCCTGCAATACTAAACTTGTTTTTTGCACGCTCTTTTAGTAGTCTGTGACCAATAGAATCAAAGGTTGATGATATGTTTAAAGAAGAGAAAAGTAGTTGATATATTATCAATGTTTGATAGGATGTCATTGAAAATCTTAAGGAATGCTGTTTCAGTTTAATGATTAAGTCGAAAACCAGATTATAAAAGGTTGAAGATACAAAGGAAGTTACATGCGGAAGAAGATTAGATAAAGCAAGCTTTTCAAGAATTTTGGAAACAGTGTTCAGATTTGATATAGGGCGTGGATTGGTAGGATGGAAATCAGTTAGATCTTGGATTTTTGGAATTGGTGTTATTTGGGCAATCTTGTATATATATATAATATGTATTTATATATATTATATAGTTTATGTATTTCTATATATTATATATTATATAGTTTATGTATTTCTATATATTATATATAATATGTATTTATATATATTATATATTTTATAGTTTATATTTATTTATATAATATATATATATATAAAAATATATATATATATATATATACATATATATATATATATATATATATATATATATATATATATATATATATATATATATATATATATATATATATATATATATATATATATATATATATATATATATATATATATATATATATATATATATATATATATATATATTATATATATATATATATATATACACACATGTATGCACAATTATTATAAGTTTAGGAATTTTAGTTGATTATATGCTGTTACTTACGGGACGCAAAAAAACATTGCATTAAGCCTGCTGCTTTAAGTTGAATATTATAAGCCAAATATTTAACCTACATAAACAGGCTTCATTAACTTACATGATATGGTAAAATAAAATTGTGACTCTCTACACCCAGTCAGGAGCTTGGTATGCAAACCATGATAATATTTGAATCTTTTATATCCTTTGAGATATGCGAACTTGACAAAAAAAACTGAAATTTGTAACTGCTCTTTTAGAGCTACTTAAATGGGAAAAAGATGAAGTACAAAAATCTGTTTTTACTTGTTCGCTTACTAAATAAAAGTTTTTATTGCTAAGATTGACACATTTAATAACCCTTTCTGTGAAAATTCATACTTAAACTACCGAGCATGCTGTAAAATAAGTGACAATTGCATCTATGTTGCAACTACCAGATACAAAAGATGGTTATATTTGAGCTACACCTCAACATAGAGAGCTATTACCTGCGTTTAAAACAAAAAAATTTTTTTTATTAAGCTCTTAATGTCAATAGACTTAAAAGATATGTTAATTTTTTTTTTTTTTTCTAATAGTGTTATCGAAATATAGTTTGGGTAAAATATTGAATCCAAATTTGCACTTTTAGAAATGGAAAGAATATGTAACATCTCATTTTAAAAAAAAAATGTTCTTCATTGTGTTATGCCAAAAAAATGTTCTTCATGGTATTCTACAAAAAATTTAAATGTAAATAATATTTTTAGACAATTGCAAGTTTGTTTGGTACTTGTTTTATATATATTATATGGATAGATACTATCTGCAGAATAGAGTGTGTACTTTTAATCGGGAGGATAAGGGGGCAATTTAAATACTTTTTTTGTTTTAAAAATTAAAAATATTTGGTGTTAATGATGCGGTTTTACCAAAAAAATGTTACATATTCTTTCAATTTCTAAAAGTACAAATTTGGGTATTAAAATTTCGTCAGATCAAAAAAATATTTAAGGAGACTCTATTTAAAGTTGAATTTTACATAAGAATATTATTGCTGTAACCTACTGTCTATATCACACCATACTGTTGGTATCAAAGAATATCAGTTAACCTATTCGTTCAAAAACAGATTTATTAAAAGCTATATACTCTTTGTTTGAAAGCAATTTGTTGAAAAGATAATTTTGCGCAGACAAAATTAGGTGTAATTTAACTGATCTTGCGTAATTTAACTGTCAAAGTGTAATTTTAATGAACAATACTAAAACAAAAAACTTACAAAATAAATATTATGTTATGATATAAAAAAAACAATTTTCGTTTCAGTAAAACTGTCTTCTCAATAATATACTATAAAAAACTTTTTACATAAATGTTTCAATCATTCAACATTAGGCGCTTCGAATAAAAACATATCACGTCATATAACAGATAATTAATAATTAACCAAGAGACTATTGTTTGAACACCATAGTTTTTCTCCAAGTTGAAGTTATTATATATTATTATTAATTATTAAAATATTAGTTTTTAACCAAAATTAAAATATTAAAAATGTATAAAATATGGTTTACATATTTTTTAAAAAGTGAATATAAAAACTCATCACTTGCAAGATAAATATTTAAGTTTTGGGTAAGCAAGGCTAAATTTGTTTTATATTAAGGCAAAACTAAGTTTTTGTATTGGTGTGACTGCAAAACATGCCAAAAAATAATTACTTTACCGTCTTTATCATCTAAGTGTGTGTAAATTTTCTTATCTACTGCCGTTTGATCTTTCGGAATATTACCGTTAAATTCAAAAAACGAATCCAATCCAAATGCATTTTTGTTTAATTCTTTTCCAATACTTACGACAATATGTTTTACACCGTCATCACGTGTTTGAGTCAGTTCAACAAGCAAAAGTTTTCTCACTTCGATCTTATATGGATGAAGTGTTTGCAGCAGTTTATAAATCCCATCAACGTCATACACCTTATAAATAAGAATATGTCCACTTCCGGTACCAACCCATAACATATCCCTGACTGAACACAAGCACGTTACCCTGAGATCAGTATTAAGAGCATTTGGTGAATCTCTCAAAATATTGTCGTGACAGCTAAATGTATGTAAAATGCCTTTAGTTTCTTTTTTGAACACTTGAATTTCAGGACTACAGTGAAAAGAAATGAAAAATAATTTTTCATCAAACGAAAAAACAATATCTTCAACTTTTCTTTCAATATCTTTAAAACACATGACTTTTTTCTTATCTTTACTTTCATTTAAATTGCAATATTTGAATGAATAACCCAATGACCAAATAAATGTTTCAGATAATAAAACTGAAGTGGTTACCAGAAACTTTTTTTTCGAAGAAATGGGATTAGATTTTTTTCCAATGAGATGAGAGTTTCTTAACATCCTTCCATTCAAAAAACTATATAAAGTAACCTCGGAACAATGACCATCGTCAAATCCAAGACAAACCCAATCCTTATTAGCAGAGATTGAATAAATAAAATCATTTTTTATTTCGTAGTTTCTTAAAAAACTATAGCCCTTGGTTTTTTTAAACTAAAATGATATCATTATGACTTCGTAACAAAACACATACATGCTTATCACCTATAGGAGTAATGGATGATATATTAAACTTCTCTTTCATTTCTTCATATACTTCAATTTTTTTGACAACTTCAAAACTTTCCATATTGATTACGATAATCGATTGGTCTAAAAAATAAACTATCAGTATAAATTATAATTTTGTGTAATTAAGTATAATTTATAATATTTCAACAAATTTGATTAGCACTGTTATAGAACAAAATCATTCTAAAACGTTTACAAATTGACCCACATGTTTCTATGCCATAGTTTTTATTTGATGATTAATATAAAAAAACAGACTGTAGCATAGGAATGATGACAGCAGCATAAATTGATGACTGTGACATAGGAATGTAGCTTTAAATCTGCGCGTTATACTTTAAATCTGCGCGTTATACTTTAAATCTGCACGTTATACTTTTTAAAATCTGTAGTGCAACATACGGATTAAAGTAATCTCAATATAATGGCGTTTTCAAGACATCAAACAGTGGATGAATAATCGCACAGAGGAAGGATGATGGGGATAAAATAAAACACAGTGGATGAATGATCATCCTCAAATATGATCTTTATCAAAACTTAAAATTAAAAGAAAATCTGTTAAGATGGTAATTTTTTTTATGTCTTTTATTTTCTCAAATAATAAAAAAATCAATTTACTGACGTGCTCATGAAATAATTCGCTTATTTTGACATGATCATGAACAATTAGTAAGATTTATGTAATCCTTTTAATTTTTATAAATTTTTTGCTTTCAAAGCCGAGCTTCCTCCTATGATATTCCTGAACTGCTAGAGAACTGTCCAGACTTTTCTTAAATTCTTCTAAACACTCTAGAATGTTCAAAAAAACTTCCAGTACTTTCGAGAAACTCTCAGAACTTTCTAGAAGGTTCTTGAACGTTCCAAAAATAGCTGTACAAGTACAAAAACACAGATGTTTCAAACCAAGATAACAATTCGTGTTATTGCAGACTGAAATAATAGCGATAATAGTCGAAGAGAAGTTATTTATTTGAGATGGCATCAAGAGGTTGTTTGCATCCAGCTGATTCATTCTGCTGCGTGTGCAGACAATTCACTATGACTAGAGCGAAAAAGTATTTCGCGGAAGCAAGTCGTATATGGTGCGAGGCCTTCAAAGAATACTTCAGCGAGCTGGTAGGGGACCAAGACTAATCTTGGGTACCATATTTCACATGCGAATACTGCAAAAAAAAAAAACACTTGAAAATAAACCGGACAGTTTGATGTAACTAAATTTATTTTCATAAAATTTCAATGGTTTCGATCTAGTTCATTTCTAGGAGTTTTAATTTATTAAGTTTTGTCATAAGTCGTGTACTGTAGGCTAACACATTCCATCTTGAAATCGTTCCATATTTTGAAATTTCCTATCCTCAAATTATTATAATTCTTATGTATTATTATATGGTATGTTAGAGGTTGGTACAGAGGTAAGAAGCGAGCCATGAAGTTTGTTTTCCCGTGAATTTGGCGAGAGCCGATGGACCATTCAAGCAACTGCTATTTCGGCATGGTAAACCCAAAAAATTGTAGCACCGGCAAAAATGCCCCCCAGGAACAAAAATTGTGTAATATAGTGTTATCATTATATTGTTTTCAACTCTTCTGAAATGGTGACAGAAATTAACTAACTCCGAATCCTCAGTTAATGTATGTATAATAGTTGAGTCCTCATAATGGAAAAAAGTTATAAAAAGAAAAACTATTATCATATACTTTATCATATATATATATATATATATATATATATATATATATATATATATATATATATATATATATATATATATATATATATATATATATATATATACATATATATATATATATATATATATATATATATATATATATATATATGTATATATACATATATATACACACACATATATATATATATATATATATATATATATATATATATATATATACACGTATATATATATATATACATATATATATACATATATACATATATATATATATATATATATATATATATATATATATATATATATATATATATATATATATATATATATATATATATATATTTATATATATATATATATATATATATATATATATATATATATATATATATATATATATATATATATATATGTAATATATGTGTTACTGTTACTTGCAGTACCAGGAATTAGCTAAATGCTAATGTTTATAATATAATTTAATATTGCAACTCTGAGTTTCATGTGTTACCACAATCATCAGGTGGGTAGTAAAAGTTTAATTTTGCTTCAATTTGTTTTGTGGACGTTACGGTTTATATTTGTACTTTGGATTTTGTATTGGTATTTTGGATCGTTACGGGACGGAAATTGATTAGTAGTTAGATTATTAATCTGTTTATATTTAGCTATTAGTTGTGAAATAGTTATATGTATAATGTGTTTTAAAATTTTTATTTATGTGATAATGTGCATTATTTATATATTAAAAAAATAAGAAATTTTTATTAGGAATTTATTTTTGTGGCGGTACTTTGATATAAATTCGGTTCTTTTATTTAGCAGTTCCTCAGGTTTTGGATACGATATAATAGCAAATTTCTCATACAGACATACAGAGCATTTTTTGGAAATATTTTTGAGCACTCTTTTAAGTATGCTATATTATACATGATAATATAAAGATATTTTCTTTGTTCATATATATACACTTACGTGTGTATATATATATATATATATATATATATATATATATATATATATATATATATATATATATATATATATATATATATATACAAAAACAAAAGTTAGACAAGTGTTTAAACTATTTTATTATTGCTCTGTTCATTAAGAACATTTTGCAGTCTTTTTGTAAAATACACTATATATATATATATATTTATATATATATATACATATAAATTTTTTAGTGTATTCTACAAAAAGAGTGCAAAATGTTCTTAATGAACAGAGCAATAATAAATTAGTTTAAACACTTGTCTAACTTTTGTCTTCTATCAAGCCACTACTAAGTTCAAGTCAACTCTCGGCTCAATTTAGGAAATGTTCTATTTATATTCAATAAAATTATTTTTAATTTAAAAAATTTCAAAACTTTGTCATTTTTTTTTGGGAAAAACAAAACAAATTACATTTTCATGATTTTATTTAAGTACTTTTTGCAATGATTTAAGATATAAAATATTATATAAAATCTATCACAGATAAAGTATATTAGCCATATATTTATTTTCTGTATTTTATGGTATTTTCACATGATATTATTTTATATAATAAGTTTATAAAATATATTTTTCAGACAGAATTTAAATATTAAAAATGAATGCAAAATGTGGGTCAAGGCGACCAACAAGAAAAAGAACACATAATATTATAACTCGACATCAAAGTGTAAGATATGCTGTGCAACCAAATTAACTTCCTGTTAGTGACCTCCCAACATATAAACAGATTATTCAATATGCCTATAAGATTATTCAATATGCCTATAACTGAAAAAATTGATTCTCCTGCCAAGTTTTAAAAGTGAAGAAATTCTAAAAATTTGAAAAAACGTGAATCCAAATCTTTTACTAATGAAGGAGAAACCAATAAGAAATAAGAAAACCAAGAACATTTCAAAAAGAAATTGCAGCTGAATGATCTAAAGCTTCAAAATTGAAAGTTGTTGGTTGGAAAATAACCTTTTAAAGGTATTTGATATATCAGCATGTAGATGTGAACTTCCTCTTTTAAACTGTGATGACAGGTTTGAAATTAATAATACATTTTCCTTCCAGTAACTTTCAACTCTAATAGTGGTTGCTTGCAGCATTGTTGGAAGTGAAGATAATAAAAAAAAAAAAAAAAGAGAAAACTTTGAAACGTGAACTTATATGGATTGCATGCTGCCACGATATAATTGAGACCATGTTAATGGATATATTCTCAGCTACAGTGGCGAATACTAGCAGACCAACTATCGGTGCCTTCAAATGTTTTCAAATGAATTGCATCAACAAATCTAGCTTCAAAGTCGCTGCCAATGATGTCTTTAATGGAATGCCTTGGTTTACGACAAGAGACGATCTGCTTTTATAAGACTGTAATCTTCCAAATCCAAGAAGTTACATAAGAAACACATTTATCAGCAGGAAGACGAAAGGTTTCTACCCAAGGGCCGTTACAAAGAAAATCATAGAAAGAGTCCTCGTCAGCTTTAAGGTAGTCATAAGAGATACGAAGATAGGGGTGTTCTGATGATAAAGAATAATGAAGTAATTGCTTTATAGAGGTCAAAAAATTATAAAAAGATATTTTCAGTTTTGAAATTGCTTTTTAGCCAAACTTTTTTCTTTACCATTAATTTTTTGATTTGATTATTAATTGAATTTTCTTCAGTTCGTTTTTTTCTCGGCAGAGAAACTGATGGCAAGCTATGACTTTGTGCATGAGGTGCCCTGCACAATGCAAGATGGATGGCTATTGCATCTATTCTATTAAGATTTGCCTCTTCAGAGATGCTTTAACGCATCCAGTGCTTTAAAGCGACACTTATGGTGCTTTTCAAAGCATCTAGTACCACTTGCTCTATTTGATGAGCAGGTCAAAGGTGAAATCAAGACAGCAATGGTGGTAAACTTTTTGCATTAACACCATTCAAGAATGCTGTTAAGTGGCTTGAAATATATATATATATATATATATATATATATATATATATATATATATATATATATATATATATATATATATATATATATATATATATATATATATATATATATACTTTATGTAATTAAATGAATAAAAACAACTAAATAGCGGGACTTAAAGTTTCATGCCCGAAGGCAATCATCAGCTGTGAATACAAACAAAAAACGCCAATAAACCGTTTAAAAAAACTTAAAATTAAAATTAAATACCGTAGAACGGATTCAGACGTGATAAACAAATCTGGGTAAAAACAAAACAAGAAGCCGTTATAGTTTACTAGTCCCCTGTGTCAAATAAAGAGAGCAAGAATTTCTTTGAATGTCGAAACTGATATACAATTTCATTCTTTTTGTTTAGTAAATTTGTTCCACAATGTGATAAAATTTCATATTTTTCATAGAGACAGAGGTGGCAAATTTTTGTTGTAAAATTATAGGGTCTGCAACGTTTAATTTTTCTCCACGTTAATATAGGTTTAATGTTTTGAAAGTTCAGTGTCGTTTCTGTATTTAACTAAAGCAAAGGATTTTAGATGATTAGTGTTCTAATCATCTAAAATCCTAATCTTAATTTAAATGATGTGTGACTAATACCAAAATATACTTTTTTGTTACCTTCATTATTAATTGTAGCTTGGTAAACAATATTGTTGAACAAACACTATTTGTTTAATGGACAAATTGATTTATTTACACAGTTACATTGCTTGGTTTCTATTTGCTTGTTGTTGTGCAATATTTTATGATTGAGTGAGTTGATTATTGATTTCAGGTTAGGCATGCAGCTGTAACTAATCTTGATAGAATTTCGATAAAATATTTTATGAAGCTTGTGGCCTGGTGGAAAATGAGAATCTATAAGAGCCAGAAAACGGTTACCTATTTTTATTTGGACATTTACACTGTACGGAGGGTTGTACCAAATTATATTTCGTTTGCGATGTTTTTTTTGTGATTGGATTTGTAATGGTTGGTAGATAAGCTTTGGGTTATGACCTGATTTTTTAAGAGCTTCTTCATATTGTGGAGTAGAATTCATGAAACTAGTTTTGTTTAATGACATGGAAGATAATCTTTGTTCGATATTGCGAGGGATTGCTTTAATTATGCTCGGAGGGGGTATACCTTAGTTGGTTGTCAGGTTTGCAGTAAGGTTGAAATGAGTTGTTATCTAGATTTAACGTAACATCAAGATAGTTTACAATTTTTATATAAGCTTGGATGGTGATGAGTAGATCGTTACTTTTAAATATACTTGTTATTTTTTTTTTAATTTTGTCCATTTGCTGACCGTTTTTGTTTTTAAATACGGCAAGGCCGTCATCACGATATAATCCGAAATCTTCCTTATTATAATGGTGTGAAATTTGAAATAGTAAAAAAATTCCCACTAGCTCGCACACTTCAGCACCATCAAATGCCCCCAATGTGACATCGAACGATCCTCCCCTTTTTTTGATCCACGCCGTTTCGTTATTGAAAATTAGGGATTTTCTTCCATGTTTTATTAATGCTTTATCTTCGCTTTTTATAATGACATGATGTTCAGCAAAAATCAAAGCATTTCACCTCTCTTGTATAATTCAGATTTTGTCACTTCACCTAAAGTCAAAGCTGAATTGTTTGCTAAGAACTTTTAATCTATATCATCTCTTGATTTCACTAGTTGCGTTCTACCTGACATATTTATAACAAACAGGTTGATCCATTGCTTGACAATCACTTCAGCTCCTGTGTCTAAAGTGATTTCCTGCTTATATTCTTCTACAGCTTGTGGTCCAAACAACATACCTGTTTTAGTCTTGCAGAAGTGTTCTCCGAACTGTTATCTGTACTTTCAAAACTATTTAACAAGTACATATCGGAGTCTTGTTTTCCAGCCTGCTAGAAAGTGGCATCTGTTATCCCTATTTTCAAAATTTCTGGAGAGCCATCTGACTCATCTAACTACCGTTCTATTAGTCTTATTCCTATCATAAGCAAGGTTTTTGAGTCTTTAATTAACAAACACTTAATCTCTTATCTTAAATCTAATAACTTACTTTCTAATTATTAATATGAGTTTTGATCTTCTAGTTCTACAGCTGATTTGCTAACAGTAATAACCGATAGGTTTTATCGTGCATTGGATAGAGGTGGAGAGGTTAAGGCTATCGCTTTTGACATTTCTATAGCTTTTGATAAAGTTTGGCATGATGGTCTTCTCCATAACCTTTCTTCTTACAGTGTATCAGGTAACATCTTTAAGATTATTGAATCCATCCTTTCCAATCATAGTATAAAATTTGTCCTCAATGGACAGCACTCTTCTTCATATCCTGTAACTTCAGGGGTTCCTCAAGGTTCCATATTAGTCCATATACTCTTTTTAATTTACATTAACAATCTTCTGGATATTCTCACATTGAAGGTGGCATTGTTTGCTGATGATACTACCATTTAAGCCAACACTCTCTATTTGCTTGGAGGGGGCATTTAAGCTTGAAAAGGATCTCACTTCTGTTACAGCATGGGGCTCACAGTGGCTGGTGAACTTTAGTTCGGATAAAACTACATTTTTTTTCAGCCAATCTTTATCATAATAATTTAGATTTATAAATGGTATATCCTATATTTATGTACTTAATGAGTCATCTACCTTACATCTTCTAGGATTAAATTTTGTTTTCTTGGAAATCATATATCAAATCCATTACAAAATTAGCATAAGCGCCGCGCTGCTAATTTTGTAATGGATTTGATATATGATTTCCAAGAAAGGACTTGCCATAAGAAATAACTATTGGATGGCATTCTTTTTTAGATTTACGTGAATCTAGAGTTGGCAATAATTTGCCATCCCAGTTGGCAGTTACAGTATCCGGGATATTGTTTTGAAAATTAACTTTTATATCTTCAGCCCGCTTCGCATTTCTGTATGAACTGTATGGATTGAGGACTTGCTTTTTCAGAATCAAACGAGTTAATGAGTGAGATAAAGATGAGTTTTCCTGTGGTGGTTCATAAGATAATGTCGATGGAGCTAAAAATGCAAAATATTTAGCATGTCGCTTTTCCTCCTCAATGGCCAGCCTTTTTCCTTGTCAATGTCCTTTTTCCTCCTCAATGGCCAGCCTTTTCTTCTTTTTCTGTAAGTTTAACTGTGAAATTAGAACATCTAAAACATATACTTAGAGATCACATACAGTATTCTTACATAAACACTAGGTCAAGAAAATAATAATGAACAGAGTTACTCAAAAAAAAATCTTGATAATTGAGTTGCTGTTTTCTTTCTTATCACTGCAATATACAACACATTAGAAATTTTTATATACATTAGATAACATTAATATACAGCACATTAGAAATTTTTATATACATTAGATAACATTAACATACAACACATTAGAAATTTTTATATACATTAGATAACATTAACATACAACACATTAGAAATTTTTATATACATTAGATAACATTAATATACAACACATTAGAAATTTTTATATACATTAGATAACATTAATATACAACACATTAGAAATTTTTATATACATTAGATAACATTAATATACAACACATTAGAAATTTTTATATACATTAGATAACATTAGAATATAAAACACATTAGAAATTTTTATATACATTAGGTAACATTAATATACAACACATTAGAAATTTTTATATACATTCGATAACATTAGAATATACAACACATTAGAAGCTTTTATATACATTAGATAACATTAATATACAACACATTAGAAATTTTTAAAAGACAGAAAACTTATTTTCGCCATTCCATAACCGGTTCTTAAAACTTAAACTGATTCTGAGAAAACTGTTTATATTTATAATGGTGAAAAATACTAGGAAGTCTTCACCAATAAAATTAGTCAAATCATGCATAGTTTTTTTCAGGAAGCATTGGAAATATAGGTCTACCAAACCTTAACCCTTTCTTTTTTTGAAGTTATTTCATTTATTGTCACAAAATGATTTAGCAAGAGTATTTTATTTGCAATCTTTTGCCTCTGTCCTCTAAGTTGTTATTAAACAGAGACAGTGGAGCCAACTACTTAGTGAGGTGCCACATGTGGTTGCTAATAGTTTTCAGAACAGTATTAGCAATTGTTAAATAGATAACTTTATACTCAAATAATTAAATAATCAAATTTAAATCTTTAGTAAATGCTGCTGAAGATATTTTCTTAGCCACCATGGAACAAAATACAACAAACTAACAATCATTTGTAGCTTAGTAAGTTGATGTCTAGAAAAAAATTTTTCTTTAGGTAGCAGACTGGTCTTCTTGTTCAACAGTAAAACTTTTATATAGTATGATAATTTTGACATTCACTTTGCATTGTACAAAGCATCTGGTTATTTAAATCCAGTTAAAACCACATTTTGCATATTACTTAGATACAACAATTTTATTTGAATGTGTTCTATATAATCACCTCTGTTGAAATTTTGACTCTTGGCAAAAATTGATGAAATCTTTTTTTATTTATCAAAGAATGTAAAATTTGAGGGATGTCAAGGTCCTTTAATAGTTTGGCAAATCAAATGCTTAAATTTTTTCTTCAATCTAAAAAATAACCAATGCAGTCATTATTTTATAGCTCATTATACTGATGTTCACGTAATTTTAATCATTAAGTAATAAAAAAATATCTTACAAAAAAAACTTCTCAATGCTTTGTAACTTAAACATTTGAATGATTTTTTAAAGAAACCTTTCGGAAAACTTTTTGGTTTAAATTATAGTTAAATACGCCTGAGTTCCTTACTTCCCTATCAAATTATATTTTATTATCAAAACATTTCAATAATATTAGGTGGTTTCTGAATTTTATGTGGTATAAACGCAATTGTGCCAGTTTTCAAATTCATTTACATTATGGTCAAGACAAACTTCATCTGTTTCCATTAAAGAACTAGAACATCTTAGGATATTTGATTGTTCTTTTTCTTTATCGATTCTTTTTTTCAACAATTTTTCTCTCATGATTTGTGACTTTTTCTTTATTGATTTTTTCTTGTTCAGCAACTTTTTCGTCATGATTCATGTCTTTTTCTTTATCAATTTTTTCTTGTTCAGCATCTTTTTTGTCATGATTCATGTCTCTTAAAAATAGAATTTTCGTAATTATCTTTAATAATTGCAGTCGAGTCTTTTTTGTAATAGTTGCTTTCTTTTTTAAATTACGATATAATATTTAATAATTAATTAAACCAACACAACAGCTCCTGGATCATTATCATAGTTAGATTAATAAATTTTGAAATATGGGGCAAGATGACGAACTTGCAAACTTAGTCCCATCATATTGCACCAGACTGCCTGTTTAAAAATATTCGATTGCCTTTCCATGAAGGAAGGCAATTAATTAGCCTTTTTTTTTTTAGTAATAGGTAGTATTTGAACCAAGTTACTTATAAATATTAAAAGAAATAAAATAGCTTACCTATATCTTTAGCAGTGCTTATTTACAAGCTCATAAAAGTTATAACGTGGAAGCGGTAAGCAATCAAAGCTTCACAACTAATACAAAAATGGTGATTTTAGTGTCTCTATACAATTTTTTAATACTGCCACTATTGCCACCAAGTAAAAAACTGGAAATTTAAGACATCCTTCATCTTGCCATGTTCTTCCCTATATATATATATATATATATATATATATATATATATATATATATATATATATATATATATATATATATATATATATATATATATATATATATATATATATATATATATATATACGCACACACATATGTATATATATGCACATATATATACACATTTATATATATATATATACACCTATATATATATATATATATATATATATATATATATATATATATATATATATATATATATATATATATATATA
>NC_088927.1:12805000-12877500 GCF_038396675.1 Hydra vulgaris
TTGATGTCTAGTTATAATACTATGTGTTCTTTTTCTTGTTGGTTGCCCAGTCCCACATTTTGCATTTATTTTTAATATTTAAATTTTGTCTGAAAAATAATTTTTATAAACTTGTTATATAAAATAATATCATGTGAAAATACCATAAAATGCAGAAAATAAATATATGGCTAATATAAATACTTTATCTGTGATTTTATATAATATTTTTCTTAAAACATAGCAAAAAGTACTTAAATAGAACCATAAAAATGTAAATGGTTTTGTTTTTTACAAATAAAATGACAAAGTTTTGAAATTTTTTTAATTAAAAATAATTTTATTAAATATAAATAAAACATTTCCTAAATTGAGTCGAGAGTTGACTTGAACTTGGTAGTGGCTTGGTAGAAGACAAAAATTAGACAAGTGTTTTAACTAATTTATTATTGCTCTGTTCATTAACAAGATTTTGCTATAGATTTTTGTATATATATATATGTATGTATATATATATATATATATATATATATATATATATATATATATATAAGAGTATATGATAATAGTTTTTCTTTTTATAACTTTTTTCTATTATGAGATTCTATATACATACATCAACTGAAGATTCGGAGTTAGTTAATTTCACCATTTCGAAAGGGTTAAAAACAATATAATGATAACACTATGTAACACAATTTTTGTTCCTGGCTTCTCAGTGTTATATTTCAATTGCTTATGTCTTAAGTATGTAAAAAAATGACTTCATTAAGCACAAACTTTGCTTACACAATAACACCATTAAGAAAACTTATTTTTTTGTGAAAACATAACGTTTTTTTTTTCATTTTGTCATTTTGATTAGGTAAAAAAAAAAAAATTGTGCAAGGAATAGACAAACACAGTCGGAAACCACTCAACAAGGTTCAGAAATGTTTAGAATTTCTAGATTCACAATTGTACTGTAAATCACTCTCTCGAAGTAGCCCCCAAATGTAGTCCCCCATCATTTTTTCATTATAGTGTGCTTAGAAAAGACGTTCAAAGTCCGATATATCTTGATAAAAGCGCTTGCTTGCAAGCGCTTTTATCAAAATATACCAGGCTTACTCATGTTCTCCTTGAAATTGTCGAGATGCAAATCATAGATATGGCCTTCAGAGATATTCTGTATCCCATTTTGGCGTAATTCTTTATAAGAGTGTACACCAACTCCACATAATTTTTAGCTTTGTCATTACCTAGGAAGCCCTAAACAACTGCAACAAAACTGCTCTAAGCCGCTCTCTCTGTCCTGCTCAACAGCTTTGCAAAATCCTTACATTCTATGATCTTCTTGATCTGTGGTCCAATGAATATACCAGACCTGACCTTTGGAAAGCTTTGGAAAAAGATTTTAGAGGTATTCAAATGCTGCTTACGCCTTGTCAAGAGCAGTGGTGGCATAATTTCTTAATGAGGTTCTGTTAGCAGCTCCCACTTCATATTGCTCATCCCAATAGAAAATTCGGTTTGTGATGCGCCTCAGTGTCACAGCTGTCCCATAGACAGAGGAAAAAGGAAATTTTGTGAAACCTCCTTGAAGACCCATGAGGAATGCTACCATTTTGAATTCACTGATGATCTCTCATTTGTCGTCATCATACTTTATCATCATACGTTTTGACACTGGTGTAGTCTTCCTCGCAATGCATAGAGTGAGCCATCGGGATAGACAGGTAGTTGTTTCCATCATGAAGCAACATGGCTTTGAGACTCCGGGATAAACTGTCTATGAATAGGCGCCATTCAATAGGATTACATGCGATACCTATAGCCTGAAATAGATCAGCAACATCATTGCAGAAGCACAGCCCATCACGCTGACTGAAGAAGTTAGAGAATCTTTGATGTTGCTTCCCCCCAACCATGACTTGTACGCTATCAAGTCGTAGTCCAAATCTACAGTATCTGCCTCGCTATCTGACTTGCTGAGATCTGGGCTGGGGAAATGGAAGAAGGTATGTTCTGATAAACGATCTGAGGGACATTTTTGCCGGTGCTATGATTTTTTGGGTTTACCATGCTGAAATAGCAGTTGCTTGAGTGGTCCGTCTGCTCAATCGCCAAATTTTCGGGAAAAAAAAACTTCATGGCTCACTTCTGTCCTCTGTACCAACCTCTAACATACCATATAATAATACATAAGAATTATAATAATTTGAAGACAGAAAATTTCAAAATATGGAACGATTTCAAGATGGAATGTGTAAGCCTACAGTACACGACTTATGATAAAACTTTGTAAATTAAAACTCCTAGAAATGAACTAGATCGAAAGCATTAAATTTTTATGGAAATAAATTTAAATACATCTAAGCAAAAAGCAACTGTCCAGTTTTTCTTCAAGTATTTTTTGCAATATTCACATGTGAAACACGGTGCCCAAGATTTGTCTTGGTCCCCTACCAGCACGCTGAAGTATTCTTTGTAAGCTTTTTACCATATACGACTTGCTTCCGCGGAATACTATTTCACTCTAGTCGTAGTGAATTGTCTGTACACGTAGCAGAATGAATCAGCTGGATGCAAACAACCTCTTGATGCCATATCAAATAAATATCTTCTCTTTAATTATTATCGTTATTATTTCAGTCTGCAATAACACGAGTTGTTATCTTGGTTCGAAACAGCTATGCTTTTATACTTGTGCAGCTACTTTTGGAACTTTCAAGACCTTCTTCTAAGTTCTAAGAGTTTCTTGCAATTTCTGGAAGTTATTTTTGAACGTTCTAGAGTGTTTAGGAGAATTTAAGAAACATCTGGACAGTTCTCTAGCAGTTCAGGAATATTATAGGAGGAAGCTCGGCATTGAAAACAAAGCAAGAATTTTTTCCAAATTTTATTGTCCCGGTTACAGAAGCAAACTTTTTCTGGAATAACAGCAATTTTCTTTCTGTTTTAGACCTAACGGGTTAGGAAAACACATTTTCAACCCAGGAACAGAACAAAAGTGAAAATTTCATACATACTGTAATGATTAGGCTGTCTTATTTATTAATTGACTTTGATTCTTTTTTTTACCAAGATGTCAATAATTAGGTAATTGTAAATAATTTATAAAAATGAAAAAGATTACAAGAATCTTACTAATTTGTTCCTGATCACGTCAAAATAAACGAATTATTTCATGATCACGTCAGTATTTAAGGTATTTACAAGAGTTCGTCAGCCAAAGTAAATTAATTTTTTTATTATTTGAGAAAATAAAGGCATTAAAAAAAAAATAACATTTTTATAGATTTTCTTTTAATTTTAAGTTTTGATAAAGATCATATTTGAGGATGATAATTCATCCACTGTGTTTTATTTTATCCCCATCATCCTTCCTCTGTGCGATCATTCATCCACAGTTTTGATGTCTTGAAAACGCCATTATATTGAGATTCTATATTTTAATCCGTATGTTGCATTGAAGATTTTGAAAAATATAACGTGCAGATTTAAAGCTACATTCCTATGCTACAGTCATCAGTTTATGCTACTGTCATCATTCCTATGCTACAGTCATGTTTTTTTATATGTAATCATCAAATAAAAACTATGGCATAGAAACATGTGGGTCAATTTGTAAACGTTTTAGAATGATGTTGTTCTATAACAGTGCTAATCAAATTTGTTGAAATATTATAAATTATACTTAATTACACAAAATTATAATTTATACTGATAGTTTATTTTTTAGACCAATCGATTATCGTAATCAATATGGAAAGTTTTGAAGTTGTCACAAAAATTGAATTATATGAAGAAATGAAAGCGAAGTTTAAAATATCATCTATTACTCCTATAGGTGATAAGCATGTATGTGTTTTGTTACGAAGTGATAATGATGTCATTTTAGTTTATAAAACCAAGGGCTATAGGATTTTAAGAATCTACGAAATAAAAAATGATTTTATTTGTTCAATCTCTGCTAATAAGGATTGGGTTTATCTTGGGTTTGACAATGGTCATTGTTCCAAGGTTACTTTAAATAGTTTTTTGAATGGAAGGATGTTAAGAAACTCTCTTCTCATTGGAAAAAAATCTAATCCCATTTCTTCGAAAAAAAAGTTTCCGGTAACCTTTTCAGTTTTTTTATCCGAAACATTTGTTTGGTCATCGGATTATTCATTCAAATATTGCAATTTAAATGAAAGTGATGATGAGAAAAAAATCAAGTATTTTGAAGATATTGAAAGAAAAATTGAAGATATTGTTTTCTCGTTTGATGAAAAAGTATTTTTCATTTCTTTTTACTGTAGTCCTGAAATTTAAGTGTACAAAAAAGAAACTAAAGGCATTTTACATACATTTAGCTGTCACGACGATATTTTGAGAGATTCACCAAATGCTCTTAATACTGATCTCAGGGTAACGTGCTTGTGTTCAGTCAGTGATATGTTATGGGTTGGTACCGGAAGTGGACATATACTTATTTATAAGGTGTATATGTTAATGGGATTTATAAACTGCTGCAAACACTTCATCCATATGAGATCGAAGTGAGAAAACTTTTGCTTGTTGAACTGACTCAAACACGTGATGACGGTGTAAAACATATTGACGTAAGTATTGAAAAAGAATTAAACAAAAATGCATTTGGATTGGATTCGCTTTTTGAATTTAATGGTAATATTCCAAAAGATCAAACAGCAATAGATAAGAAAATTTACACACACTTAGATGATAAAGACGGTAAAGTAATTATCTTTTGGCATGTTTTGCAGTCACACCAATACAAAAATTTAAGTTTGTCTTAATATAAAACAAATTTAGCCTTGCTTACCCAAAGCTTAAATATTTACCTTGCAAGTGATGAGTTTTTATATTCACTTTTTAAAAAATATATAAACCACATTTAATAAACTTTTAATATTTTAATTTTGGTTAAAAATTAATATTTTAATAATTAATAATAATATATAATAACTTCAACTTGGAGAAAAACTATGGTGTTCAAACGATCGTCTCTTGGTTAATTATTTCTCTATCATATCTAATATATCTGTTATTTATCTATTATATCTATTATGATTTTACTGTGATATGACACGTCATATCACAGTACGATAAGTTTATATCACGATAAGTTTTTATTCGAAGAGCCTAATGTTGAATGATTGAAACATTTATATAAAAAGTTTTTTGTAGTATATTATTGAGAAGACAGTTTTACTGAAACGAAAATTGTTTTTTGTATATCATAACATAATATTTATTTTGTAAGTTTTTTGTTTTAGTATTGTTTATTAAAATTAAACTTTGACAGTTAAGTTACGCAAGATCAGTTAAATTGCACCTAATTTTGTCTGCGCAAAATTATCTTTTCAACAAATTGCTTTCAAACAAAGAGTTTTAATATAGCTTTTAATAAATCTGTTGTGAACAAATAGATTAATTGATATTCTTTAATATCAATATGCACATTGCATCTTTCAATAGATCTGTTCCCCATGGAACCACATGCTTTTTGCCCCAATGCATTCTGGATCTTCCTAAGGGGTATTTTAAAACAGTGCTTTTATAGCAAATGCTGAGATAAAAACAACTTTTGTTACTTGTTATGAAAATTTAAATACCAAATTCAAATGTTAGCTTTTAGTAAAAAAAAAATATTAATGGAGATTATTGCGCTGTTTTTGGATGCCGTAACTATCGGAGAAACGATGAAGAAAAGTAAGCTTAGCATATAAAAAGGAAAACAAATTATGTAGCATAATGAATAATAGCACATTTTAAAATAAAAAACTTATGAATAAATGTTAATCAAAGTTGTATAAAATGTTTTGATTTTAAAACATTGTAGCAATGTATAGGTTTCATGAATAAATACACAATAAATTTTATAAAGTTTATTTTAAATGACAATATTCATTATTTGTAATCTTCATCAATCATGATGAACTCACGATTTCACATTTGATGGTTTGATGAAATCATACTTATCAATTTTCTAACTATAATACTACGATATATACTTGCAGTAAATTTTGTGTTAAATAATTAGCATTTCGTATCACTAACATAATTAAGCAGAGAGTCGTAAAAGCGTTTTTCAAAGCTCATTATTTTTTAGGCATGTTATCAAAAGTCATGTAGGCATACTGCGATGGCATTCTCCCAAAAATCTTGAAGATGCAAAATTATGGACCAAATCCATAAATAGAACTGTTGTGGATAGAAACGGCAAAAAAACCAATTTTGTTGCTCGTGTAGGATCTACTAAAGTCTGTTCTAACCATTTCGCTGCAGGTTATTACAATACTTAATGCAACGTACCAACTTTTTACATGCAAGGATACAACGAAACAAATGATAGAGTTAAACGTAAGCAAGAAGTATGTACCGAGACTACAGAGATTAATGATTTTCATAATTATTGTGTTACTTATGCGGAAAGCAGTGCTCGTTGCAGGATGTTTCAAGAAGATAGTTCATCTTCAGATCGATATATTGTCGAAACATCAGGTTACCTCGACACATTAAATGAAGGAGATGCTGTAATGGTGGATAAAGGATTCAATATCGGTGATCTTTTAATTGCAAGGAAAGATAAATTAGTAAAACCACCATTTCTTAAAAGCAAAGGGAAGTTAACTATTAAGTTAACTTCTAAAACTGCCCTGATAGCCTGAGCAAGAATTCATGTAGAGTGTGCAATTGCTCGCGTAAAAGACTTTCGATTGCTGCAAACAGCTTTACCGCTGAGTATGATTGATTTGCTAGACCATATCTTTATTATAATTGCAGCTATTACGAGTTTAGCACCTCCTTCAGTTGATTACAAGAATCATAACAATATTTAAATTATAAGACACTTTAAAACATTTAAATATTTCATGTTTAACTAATTAAAATAAATGTAATTAAAAAAAATATTTTCAGTTTAAAGCCCTTATTTTGACCTTTTGTAATATTAAATGTTATGAAATAAAAAAATCAATTTCATCGTCAATTTTATTATTGTCACAAACTTTAAGCAAAGTTTCATTCAAAACAGACTCTACAGTATTGGAGATCACTTCGTTTATCATATAAGGCAAGATAATAGTTTTGTAAAAAAATTCAAATTTTTTAACACAACTTCACCAAAAATCAATTGAAAAATGAACACGATAACTATATAAGTCTTTCGAAGTTCCAACAACAAAATCACAATATGAAAAACCGGTTGAAGCCATTTGGCACTGCACTTGACAATAATAAGAATGTTGAGGATCAAGTACAATTGTATTTTTTTTAAATATTAAACATGTGCCTTTGATAGCGGCAAGTTCTGGAATTGTTAACCCTCTATGTGTCCAAGGACATTTAACCTCGACACATCCAGTGCCACAACAATCACAATGAACAAGGGAATCAGGTGATGCACTAACTATTGGTAAATCTTTATTTACAAATAAACCACACCCAGTCACTTTCATAAATCTATGATTTTTTTAATTTTTTTTTAAGTATGCTTTGAGTACATCTTTTTCATGACGTAATCCCGAGGAAGTAGCTTTCGTTTTAAAACCTTTTGACTTACATAATACGCCAATGATAATGGATGTTATTTTTTCTGGACATAAAATCTCTAGATCATTATTTACTTTACAAACAACACTATAAACTTTTGATGCATGCGGTGCCTGCCTTTGCGGTGTTTATGCCAATCATTATTACATGACTGCTTTATTGTTAAGTGTTCTAGTTCAGAAATTTCGTCAAAATTTGTAGCCAACTGCATCAATAAAACTTTATATGTAATCTTACAATCTAAATAAGTTACAACTTCATAAGGTGTTTTAGGGAGAGATGGATGCAAGGAGGTTTTAACTTCAATTTCTTGAGCAACATTGGAAATATCAGGTACAGGAACAACATTTTTTGTTTGCATAAGCATGACATATACACAATTATAATTTGTTATCTGTGCCAAAGAATCTACATCTTCCTTTGTCATGGAAACTTCTTGTTGATTTATGGCACGTGGATCAAAACTTAAACGATTTGAAAGTCTTTTTCTTGTAAACATTAAGGTATCTTTTAATAGAGGTTTTACTATTTCAATTTCACTTAGCATTGATGGTCCATAGAGTTTTTGAACTTTTTTTGATGTTTTGAGCCATTCGAGAGGTTTCGATGTACATGTTATATTGTCACCAATCTTTACACTATGTTCAACATACCATAAAAGTGCACCAACATGAATACAGCAACCAGAGATTCTAAAATTAAAATAGTATATTTTTACAAAGTAAAAATTGCAGAAAACAAATGAAAAAACAAATTTAATAATTAAATTATTAAAATCTTTCTATCAATATAAAAAGTTTCAAAATATTTGCAGAAATAAGTCTTTCTTTAAACTAGGCTCCATAACAAAGATTTTGAAATAATATTTATTTATCAATAAAATAAAGTTAATTATTCAGACTGACATAAAACCAAAAAATTGTAAAAAAATTTAATTTAGCAAAAACATATTACTTTGAAATAAATTTTAATAAACATACCCAGCTGCACAATTACAATCTGCAGATTTTATTGTACCTGACTTTTTTTTAATCAATACCCAAACATTATAAACAGGATTATTGCTTTTTTTTTCAGGTAAACAATAAGCTGCAATGTAGCAATACTTAGAGTCAGAGTTGATATTGTGATACCGAATATTGGAAAGATGGTCTGATTTAAATAAACTTTTGCCACTTCTAAATGCTTTTCTAGCATTTCTTTTGTTTAAATATAACTGAACTTCTGCATATGTTACATCTGGGAATAGCGAAGGACCAATAACCCAACCATAAGTTAAGGATTTTGGGTCTACAATTAATTTTGATGAAGTTTTTTTTTTGTTCAACTTGTCATTTTTAAATTCATTTTCTTCATTCTGAGCACTCTGCACTTGAGCTTGCAAGTTCAGGCAATAAGCATTCTTTTCTAAAGTTGCTTTATTTCCGGTTTGATTAATTAATCTTTTTGATAAAAAGTTTTGTAGGTCAGATTCCATTTTAAAAAGTCATCTTCAGTCATAGTGTCTGTAATTTGTTTGGAAGAACATTTCTTTGTTTTTAAAACTAAAGCTAAATTTTCATTACTAGCACACAAATTTTCATCAAACTTATTTTCTTCTAAATCATTTGAGCAATAAAGTAGAGACATTATTTTAAAAGAATTTACAGCCAAAAGCTTTAATAAAATTGTAAACAATCACTATCACCCCTTAAGCGATACCAGAATGCAATGCAATAAGTTTACGGAAACCGGACTGGGAACAGATCTATTGGACGGCAGTGTAGTGTATTAAAGTTTCCATCTCAATAAACGATAACTAATTTTATTTTTACAAATTAAGTCAGCTTTATGTAATGCTTTGTTTCCAGAAGTGACTGAGTGAATTTTTTTTGTTTAATTTCTAAAGCCTTATCTATAAACGCTCTGTAATATGATGATGTAAATATTATACGTCAAAGTTGATGAAGCTTTTTTGTTGTTATTGCTTTCTCTTTAATTTTCCGTTTAAATATATTTACAATGTACATATAATAAAATCAATGGGTAGAGCAATAAGAAGACACCGTTTTGACTTTTTTTTATTTTTTTCTTGAGTTTTAATTATGTTTGAAATAAAATCTGTTTAAAAACTCTAATAGAACTTGTATCCCTCTGTTAAATTCTATATATCTCTTTATTAAAAAGCTACGTTTCCCATAAAGTTTAACTACTAAAAACAACTTTAGTTAAAAGTGGGACAATCTCAAATTTATATTGATGTTTTCTGTAATAGTACTTTTTGCCGCTTTTACTGTCTGGTGTGATATAGACAGTAGGTTACAGCAGTATTATTCTTATGTAAAATTCAATTTTAAATAGAGTCTCCTTAAATATTTTTTTGATCTGACGAAATTTTGATACCCAAATTTGTACTTTTAGAAATTGAAAAAATATGTAACATTTTATTTTTAAAACCGCATCATTAACACCATCATTAACCTCTTTTTAATTCTTAAAACAAAAAAAGTAAGTACAAAAAAAAATTTTAAGCAAATTTTTAATCAGTAAAACCTCATAAAAGATTTATTGCCCCCCATATCCTCCCGATTAAAAGTATACACTCTACTCTGCAGATAGTATCTATGCATATAATAACTATGAAACAAGTACCAAACAAACTTGCAATTGTCTTAAAATATTATTTACATTTAAGTTTTTTGTAGAATTCCATGAAGAACATTTTTTTTGCATAACACAATGAAGAACATTTTTTTTGCATAACACAATGAAGAACATTTTTTTTGCATAACACAATGAAGAACATTTTTTTTGCATAACACAATGAGATGTTACCTATTCTTTCCATTTCTAAAATTTGGATCCAATATTTTACCCAAACGATATTTCAATTACACTACTTAGAAAAAAAAAATTAACACATTTAAGTCTATTGACATTAAAAGCTTAATAAAAATTTTTTCTTTGTTTTAAACGCAGGTAATAGCTCTCTATGTTGAGGTGTAGCTCAAA
Organism: Hydra vulgaris; assembly: GCF_038396675.1. Classification (NCBI taxonomy): domain Eukaryota; kingdom Metazoa; phylum Cnidaria; class Hydrozoa; order Anthoathecata; family Hydridae; genus Hydra; species Hydra vulgaris. The sequence goes on from NC_088927.1 coordinate 12,815,513, forward strand.
AATAACCATCTTTTGTATCTGGTAGTTGCAACATTGATGCGATTGTCACTTGTTTTACAGCACGCTCGGTAGTTTAAGTATGAATTTTCACAGAAAGAGTTATTAAATGTGCCAACCTTAGCAATAAAATTTTTATTTAGTAAGCGAACAAGTAAAAACAGATTTTTGTACTTCATCTTTTTCCCATTTAACTAGCTCTTAAAGAGCAGTTGCTACAAAATTCAGTTTCGATGTTGTTTTTTTTGTCGAGTTCGCATATCTCAAAGGATATAAAAGATAAAAATACTATTATGGTTTGCATACCAAGCTCCTGACTGGGTGTAGAGAGTCACAATTTTTTATTTACCATATCATGTTAATTTAAGAAGCCAGTTTATGTAGGTTAAATATTTGGCTTGAAATATTCAACTAAAAGCAGCAGGCTTAATGCAATGTTTTTTTTGCGTCCTGTAAGTAACACAGCTTATAATCAACTAAAATTCCTAAACCTATAATATATAATATAAATAATATAAATAAATATAAATAATAATATATATAATATAAATAAATATAAACTGTATATATAAATACATATTATATATATATATATATATATATATATATATATATATATATATATATATATATATATATATATATATATATATATATATATATATATATATAGATATATATATATATACATATATAAAATCTTGTATAAGTATTTATATATATATATTCTTGTATAAATATTTATATATATATAATCTTGTATATATATTTATATATCTATAATCTTGTATATATATTTATATATATATAATCTTGTATATATATTTATATATATACAAGATTGCCCAAATAACACCAATTTCCAAAAACCAAGATCTAACTGATTTCGATTCTACCAATCCACGCCCTATATCAAATCTGAACACTGTTTCCAAAATTCTTAAAAAGCCTGCTTTATCTAGTCTTCTTCCGCATGTAACTTCCTTTGTAATCTTCAATCTTATACAATCTGGTTTCCGACTCAGTCATTCACCTGAAACAGCACTCCTTAAGATTTTCAATGACATTCTATCAAACATTGATAATATATCAACTACTTTCTTCCTCTGTAAACATATCAGCAGCCTTTGATTCTATTGATCACAGACTACTAACAGAGCGTGCAAAAAACGAGTTTAGTATCACAGAAACTGCAATGAAATGGCTTTCTTCATACCTTCATATTCGAAAAACTTTTGATTCTAATGGAACAACAAAATCATGAATCTCATATATTTCAACAGGAGCTCCACAAGGTAGTATTATTGGCTCCTTTCTACTTTCCATGTTTGTGTCTCCCGTAAATCGCATTATAGCTAAGATATAATCATTATCAATATGCTGATGATACTCAACGGTATACTGCCATCAGACCAGGTATAGACCACATAAACAATATAGTTAAATGTGCAAATGAAGTCATCACATGGTTTCTTGAAAATAGACTACTGCTTAATCCATAAAAAACAGAACTGTCTTGTAAACAAACATTATTCATCAATTAAAGTTGGCTTCAATAAAAATTCGCTGGCAAAGGTAAGATACTATGTAGAATATGAAACCTTAATAAATATCTGGTATGCTATCTTTGGGATTTAAACAACTTTAAAATGTATTCTACACAATAGAGTGCTCAATGTTCTTAAAAGAACAGCGCAATTATATATAGTAGAAAATCAATGAATAAAATTTTTTTTTATTTTTTATTTTTTATTTATTTTTTTTCCTTTTTTTACAGTGTAAAATGAAAAAAAAAATTTAAGTGATTGTAAAGTGAAATATATATATACATATACATATGTATATGTATATGTATATATATATATTTATGTTATATATATATATATATATTTATATTATATTTATATAATATATATATATATACATATATATATATATATATATATATATATATATATATATATATATATATATATATATATATATATATATATATATATATATATATATATATACAGAGGCGTAGAAAGAATTTTTTGGTGTTCGAGATAGGTAACTTCCAGACATGGAGCAAACTCCAAACATTTATATGTTTATACTTATGTCAAATAATGAGGGTTTGCAAAAAATTGCGATGATTGGAGGCTGGGAACAAAAAAGACCCAAAATTTTCGCCCCCCCTGCCCCAAACGTGAGAGCAACAAGTTGATGAAGTATTTTTTGTACTATTCTTAACTAGACTTATATTCATCAATAAATTTTAAGTTTCATAGTATTATCTATTAGCGTTTAAAAATTATTACTATATAAAATGTGCAACCCCCTCAAATTGAGGGGGGTTTAAACTTTATATGGTCATAATTTTTGAACGCTAAAATATTTTTAAATGAAATCTAAAATTTATCGATGAATATAAGTCTAGTTAAGAATAGTACAAATAATACTTCATCAACTTGTTGCTCTCACGTTTGGGGCAGGGGGGCGAAAATTTTGGGGCATTTTTGTTCCCAGCCTCCAATCATCGCAATTTTTTGCAAACGCTCATTATTTGACATAAGTATAAACATATAAATGTTTGGAGTTTGCTCCATGTCTGGAAGTTACCTATCTGGAACACCAAAAAATTCTTTCTACGCCTCTGTATATATATATATATATATATATATATATATATATATATATATATATATATATATATATATATATATATATATATATATATATATATATATATATATATATATATATATATACATATATATATATATATATATATATATATATATATATATATATATATATATATATATATATATATATATATATTAGGGTTGTGAGTTTTTGACTTTTTTTAAAAAAAATATTTTCTTGTGTCATAAATCGATGAACTTTTGTTAAAAAACTCTGAAAACATGCCAATTCCTCTAGATTGTAAAAAAAAAGGGCACCTCGCAGTTAAAATTACGAATCGTCATTTATTTAATCTTGTTACTGCTACTACTAATATGTGTAGTTTTGCTGAAAATCATCTAAAGCTTGTATAGATTAGAAGTGTTTAGAACTTTAGAACATTTTTGGAAATTACAGAATATTTTAGACAATCTTAGAACATTCTGGAACAATTCAGAACATTCTGGAACAATTAAGAATATTCTAGAACAATTTAAAATATTCTAGAACCATTTAGACTGTATATATATAGCTGCTTATCTAATTTTATAGTTATTACAGAAGCAATACATGGCGACGTACAAGTCTAGCGATAGTAGCTTTCAGAAGAACAAGGATGTCTGGACCAATAATCTGGTAAAATTTGAAGACTCTCATAAAAGAAGAAGAATGGTCCCTTTGGAAGAATACTCACTGGAAGAAAAGTGCAGAATGCCTCTTTAAAAGCAAATTATCGGAAGCTACCATTTCCTTGGACCAAAAATCAAAGGAAGAAAGGAGCGAATAGAGGAAATTTCCAAAGGAGTTACCAAATTGTGAAAGAATAATTGAATTTTCCTCATGTATCTGATCAAGTTATACGAGCAAAGCTTAATAAAATACTGAAATGTTATGATGAATGTGTCAAGCGGAGAATCTACGAACCTCTTGGATATTACTAAAGTGGATGGAACATGGTTATCTTTCGAGGACAAGCGATTGTCCTGGAAAGATAAGTGGAAATCAAAGGAACAGTAGGACACTCTACAAGCCAAGCGGCCAGTTAAGAAACGATCCATCCCTCTAAAAGAGAAAAACTCTCTAATTGGTCATCCAATTCATCATCTTAATATCCTGGTTTTAGTGATTCTGACTCTGAGGCTGACGACAGTGAATACGAAAATGATGATGATGATGAAGAAGAAGAAGAAGAAGAAGAAGAAGAAGAAGAAGAAGAAGAAGAAGAAGAAGAAGAAGAAGAAGAAGAAGAAGAAGAAGAAGAAGAAGAAGAAGAAGAAGAAGAAGAAGAAGAAGAAGAAGAAGAAGAAGAAGAAGAAGAAGAAGAAGAAGAAGAAGAAGAAGAAGAAGAAGAAGAAGAAGAAGAAGAAGAAGAAGAGACAAAACTGCTAAAATGTTCAAGCAATTGGCTCGTGATGGCATGGACATCCCAACTCCATACCAATCATCTATTTTTCAAGTCAACAATCAAAGAGGCAATCAAGCTGAAAAATAAAATGATTAAAAAATGGCACATGGAAAGTTGGTCCTTACACTTTGATGGCAAGCACATCAACGGAATCGATTATTAAGTGGTTGTCCTTAAAATTCAAAGAAGAGAAATCAAATTGGATGTCCTGGACATGGTAGATAGCAGGGGAAAAAATTATTGCTAAAGGAATTTCTAAATCCTCGATTGATTTCACCTATGGAATTCAATACAGATGATTGTTGCAGATACCGCCACCGTTAACACTGGAAAAAAGAATGATGTTGTTGTAATATTGCAACGAATGTTCACAGCGAAACGCATCAACAAACCTCAGTTCATCAGTTGTCAACACTATGTATTAGATAGAATCCTCCGTTTGATGGTGATTGATGAAGAACTTGGAAGTAAAACACAATCGCCGAACATCGAATATCCATTTGTATCTTAAATTTTGAAGAAACAAACAACTGAAAATACAAACAACTGAAAATACAATTTGATAACGAATAGAAGTTATTCTCGAAACATCAGGCTGGAGAGATGATATGAAATTTTTATTTCATCTCACTCTAGTGCTCCAATTTTTTGATGAAAAGGAACATCGATCAGGTTTCAGAAATTACCCAACATCAGTAATGCGAGGTGGAATTCCAGAGCTATAATTGCGATCTTGGCCTTCATTTTAATTCCTTTAAATAGGACAGTTCTGCAGAGATATCGAAATATATCGTATGGCTGGGCAGACCATTGGTTAATAGATCAACTGTACAACGAAAACGACATTAATAACTTAGCTGAAGTACTGAATCCATACAAAAAGACTTTAAGCTCTTTGAAAAATTACTGGAAGCGAGAGCCATCCATACTACATATTCCCAAAAGTAATCAATGCGCAGAGCGCGCAATCAAAGTAATGAAGGAAATGTATTCGTCATGCTAAGTAAAGACAAATTGCACCTTCCATTCTATGCAACAAGCAAGAGCAAGGTCAACGGTCTGAGTCATTGTTGGATTGAAAATTTATTGTATTGCATGACTATGACTTTCTAAATATATTTGAATGCATAGTAGTACTTATGTCAAAATCAATTTTTCAATGGCGGGGTGAACTTTTTTCAAAAGATATGTAAATAATAGTTCATTTCGTGCTTTTTAGTAAAAAGTTCATCAAACTACAGTACAGGAGCATGGGTTTGAAAAAAAAGTCATAACCCTAATAAATATAAATTTATATAAACATACATGCATACACACATACACACACACATACATACATACATACATACATACATACATACATACATACATACATACATACATACATACATACATACATACATACATACATACATACATACATACATACATACATACATACATACATACATACATACATACATACATACATACATACATACATACATACATACATACATACATACATACATACATACATACATACATATAAATATATATGTATATTTAATTAAAATTTTATGATAACTAATATGAGTTTTTAATACTAAATAATTATATAAAATGAATAACCTAAAAACAAAAATGATTAGCCTTAAATTGAAACAATAACAAAAAATACAGTATAAAGTATTTATTTTATATATATATATATATATATATATATATATATATATATATATATATATATACATATATATATGTATATGTATATATGCATACATATATATATATAAATGTATATATATATATATATATTTATATATACACATATACGTATATATATAAATATATATATATATATATATATACACACACACACACACACACACACACACACACACACACACACACACACACACACACACACACACACACACACACACACACACACACACACAGAGGCATCCCGAGGGTGTGGGCATTAGGGTGTCTGGCCTTCCTACTAAATTTACTAATCGGCATTTTGGACAATGAAGTTGGCAAAATATATAGTTGATATATAGATATATAGTTGGCAGTCGGCAAATGTCAGCTAACGGGGACTTTTTTTTTAGTCAGCAAAAAAGTCGGCCAAATATAACGAGTTTAAGTTATTTTAAAGAACTTTTTTGTATTAACGTCATTTATTAACGTCATTTATTAACTACAAATGCGCATTAATCAGACCAGTAATTAAAAAAAAAAATCAAAGAGCCAGAACTTATCTTCGAAAAAAAAATATTTTCGATTTAAAAAATATCTTGATAAATAATTTGTTTTGGAAAGCTTAATTAAAATAAATCTTATTTTTTAGGTAATAATTAAGATACGAGCACAACTTATCTTGGCACTTGGGGATCGCTTTAAGTATTAAAATTATATTATATACAGAATATAAATTATAAAAATAAAATTTTATCAAGCATAACTTTATGTAGCATATTATTAATAATGCTCCCTGTTTATACTAGTAACTATTTACAAATAAGGAAAGAGCAAGATATGATCAAAGAGTTAAAAAAGAGAAACGCATCACAGACAATATTAAAGCATTAAAACATAAAAAGAAAAACTTATGGAACCAATTAGGAGCTGGTAAACTCAAACATCTGAATATATTAAAATTTTGATTATATGTTAAATTTTGTAATAAGCTTTGAAACTACTATTCTACTGTTATTAATGTTTTTTTGTTATAAAAATACACTGCTGCCAAAAAATACGAAGCCTATGGTATCAAGGGTGTACTACATGGCTAAATATCGTCCTTTTTTGTGTGATGGGTGAATACCTGTCACCGTTTCTTGAGGCTTTAGGTGGTGTGCTTCAGGGCTCTGTGCTTGATCCCTTGTTATTCTTGATATTTGTAAACGAACTACCATTAGTTGTTAATTCGAATTGGAAATTATAGGCAGATGACATTAAACTAATAAGAGTTATAAAAATGTAGAATACCACGAGTCTTTGCAGAATGACATCATTGAATTTATAAAATAGGCAAATATCTGGTTGACCAAGTTGAAAGTTGTAAGTACAAAGTTATGTATGTAGGTAAAAAGAATTTACAAATATGTTATAGTATGACCACGACGGCAAAGAGCATACATTAGATACAACAGTAAGTAAAAGAGATTTAGACGTGATTATTTCATTTGACCTTAAATGGCATGATCAAATGATTTCAGTGGCGGCAAAAGCGCAAAGAACTTTAAGTCAAATTAAATGTACATTTACATACTTTGATGTGTAAACGGTGAAATCACTATATACAACATTTGTGAGACCGTTTCTTGAAAGATGGTTTCTTGAAAAGCGATGGGTTTAACATTATTGGAGAAAAAAAGAGCAAGAGGAGATCTTATACAATAATACAGATTAAAAGTAAAATATAGACCAAATAATTTGGTACAAAAATATACAATCGGCATCATCCTTGTCTTGTTCAGGTCCGGCTTCTTTCGTATGGGGCATCAAATACAGGTTGAAGAGAGAATACATACTATCTTGTTTACTGAGATATAGTTTTTTCACAAACCGAGTTTTTAATAATTGGAGTTTGTTACCAAATGAAATCATAGAAGCAAGATCGTTGAATATTTTTAAAAACAATTGTTTTAAACAGTGCGGGCTGTCTGCATTTTGTTCCACAATATATATATATTTTGAATATTTTATTACATTTTTATTACAATATTTTATTACATTGTAATTGTTATTACTGTAATTTTAACTGCAATAAACATTACTATTACTATTAATAATAACACCTTTCTTACGTTTGATATTAGTTACTAACACCTTTCTTACGTTTGATATTAAATTGCATTTAAATATTTTTTTTTAAAGACTTTTTTTTTAAAGCAATTACAAAAAACAAATGAGTTTTATTTTGACAAATGAGTATAAAGTAAATTATAATGGAGAATATTGTTTATATGGTGGAGAATTTTGTTTATATTAAGCAAGGAAAATATTTATTTTTTTATTTAAAACAAATTTTAAATTTTTTATATTGAAACAAATTTCAAATGTTACAGCCCAAACCAACGATTAACGGAATCTCTAAAAGAAAAAACTTTAAGGATTTTATAAACGCTTATATATCTAATAAACGCTTATCTTTTTAAAAGAAAACTACTTTTCAAGAACTTTTTTATTTATCTATATATTGGCGAAAGCTACTTTTTAATACATTGCTTTCAAATTAAGTTTAGAAATTGTGTATCATTGATTAACAAAAAGTTATTGATCATTATCAAACAATTTGAGTTTATAAATTTGCGCTTATTCAGTCGTCCATAAATGGGACGACTGAATAAGCACGAATTTCATAAGTGCGAAGCAGTTGCAAAATTTGGCACAAGTGCAAACTAACATAAGTGCACCAAAAAATTTGCAAACATTGGCATAAGTGAAAAAACTGGTACAAGTGCGAACTAGAATAAGTGCGAAGCAGTTGCAAGAACTGGCATAATTGCGATTTGGCATAAGTGCACAGAATAAACTTGCAAACATTGGCATAAGTGCGAAGTGCCAATTTGCAATTATGTAAAAATTTGCAATTTTATTAGGTACACTTATGCCAGTTTTTGTAACTACTTTGTACTTATGACAATATTTGCAAATTCTTTAGGCGCCCTAATGCCAGTTCGCACTAATAAAATTCGCGCTTATTCAGCCTCCCGCACAGTGGTCTCAAAGGGTCAGGGCAATAACATCCGTTTTTGCCATGTATAATAACATCCGTGAAACAATATCCGAAATTTCATCGATGTATAATAACATCCAAGAAATAACATCCCAAATTTCATTGATGTATAATAACATCCGTGCAACTACGTCTGTAGATTTTTCGGATGTAACTACATCCTAATTTTTTTTTTTTAATAATGCATTGTTTTAACCAGATGTAGTTACACATTTCATTTTTTTCGGATGTAACTACATCCCAGAAAAAAAAGAATTAAAAATGCATTATTTTAACCAGATGTAGTAACACATCTGATTTTTTTCGGATGTAACTACATCTGGAAAATTGTTTATTAAATAATACATTATTTTAACAGGATGTAGTTACACATCTGATTTTTTTCGGATGTAACTACATCCGGAAAAAAAAACTATAATAATATATTATTTTAACCAGATCTAGTAACGAGTTTAATTTTTTTCGGATGTAACTACATCCGGATTTTTTTAAATAATGCATTATTTTAACCAGATGTAGTTACACATCTGATTTTTTTCGGATGTAACTACGTCCGGAATTTATTTCATTTTATTTTTAATTTTATTTTTAATAGTGGATTATTTTAGGCGGATGTAGTTACACATCGAGAAAAAATCCCGGATGTAGTTACATCTTTCTAAAGATGTTATTATGCATCGATGAAATTTGAGATGTTATTTCTCGGATGTCATTTCAGTAAAGAAAAAAAGCGGATGTTCTTACACAAAAATTCGCGGATGTTATTTCACTATTCCGCGGATGTTGTTGGACAGATGTAGTAATCTTTTCCCGTCTCAAAAATTTGATTTTTGGCCAAAATAAAAAAAAAAAAATCTGTAACTTTGGTATTATTATTATTTTTAAACACAACATTATCAAAGCTATTCAAAAATATATAGGTTTCATTTTTTTTTGTTGAAAGAAAAGTCAATAACCGTATCCAAGAGCGATTAAAAATCGATAATTTCTTGCAAAAATACAACATTTTTTCATTTGTGTATAAATTTAAAACGATATGCACATACGAATAGATTTTTTTTTAAACATATTTTATAGTATAGAGTTTAATTTGAAATAATAATTTTTTATCGTATATTTGCATGTTATTTATGTTTGAAACTAGCATAAAATAAAAGTTTTTTCTTCAACTTCAACTTCTTTCTTAAACTTAAGTCCGCATGCATGGACTAGTTCGATATGATGTTATTAAATCCAAATACTATTCAAAAAAAAAAAAAAAAATTCAGCTGCAGATATATTTATTTAAACCAACTTTAAAGCTCCCAAAATATACCTGTAAAATACTAGTGTCACTATTTTTGTTTTATTTCTATAAATACATGTTCAAAACATTTTTTTCATTCTTTATACAATCGTACTTGCTACCTTAATTGTTAAAAATAGTTTAAACATTCTTTTTTATTTTATTTTTATAAAATATTCCATATATTAAACTAAATGAAAATGCTTTAAAAAAATGCATATTTTAGTAAATCTAAGATCCATGTAAAACGCAAAGTTCGCTATTAAAATATCATATTTAAAGCACATTTTAAACATCTATTATCGCATAATAATTCCTAAAAAAATCAGCTGCAGATAATTAAAATAAAAGAACTGCAAACAATACCGTATTAACACTATATTTGTTATGTTTTTATATCACATTTTTAATCATATCTTTGTTATTCCATATTGTACGTATACTTTTTGTATTATGGTTTTTAATTTAATGTATTGAGTTATATATTTTTAGATTGATTATTGAATTGAAAATTAGAATAGTAACTTTTCATGAAAAAATTGAACTCAATTTATGACTAATTTTAGGAATTTTCGCATGTGATTTTTATTATTCAAAAATATTGATGAAAAACTTGTGAAAAATAAACGGAAATCATCACCTATAATTTTTAACTAAAATATTTAGTTTTGGCTTGATATAAAAATGTTTTTGTGGGGGTGGGGGGGGATCGCGCGTTTCTCTTGCCCCCCCTCCCTTGCTGCAGCCCATTTAAATATATATATATATATATATATATATATATATATATATATATATATATATATATATATATATATATATTTATATATATATATATATATATATATATATATATATATATATATATATATATATTTATATATATATATATATATATATATATATATATATATATATATATATATATATATATATATATATCTCCCCGACGATATATATATATATATATCGTCGGGGATAGTGCAAATTTTCAGATTTGGATTCAGCATTATCAATTAAGCATAAAAACATCAAAATTTTAATTTAGGCCTAAGATCAAATTTTTCAGACCACTGTGTTCCACCATAAATTACGCAACGCTAAATTTAATTAACAAAAAAAAAAAAAAAAAAAAAAAAAAAGATCGAAAGTTTTCCCTCGCAGAGTCTTTAATTAAACCAAAGTTAAAATAGCCTTTAAGTTCAATGAAAGGGATAAACTTTGTGCAAATAAAATTAATAAAGTGGTTAGGCGTCTCTAACTATTAAGTTTTTGCCCCTTTTGGTTTATGTTTAAAATAATTTCTTAAATCACTAAAACGCTATTATTCCAACTATAACGCGTATGATTAATTATAATTAATTATATATAGAAGTTAATTATTTATTACGATTAATTAACCGCTTATTTAATAGGAAAAATAAAAAAAAAGTCTCGCAATTTTCTAATACTTATTTGACTCGATAACCTCTTAATACTATTGAATTGTATTCCCAACGGAAAAGAAAATGAAAAGATTAACAGTTTGAAATAAGTTTTAATTTTTTTCAAAATAAAACTAAAAATGAGTGAAATAACTTTAAGAGAACATAGATGTTGAAGATGGGAAGATTGATGTTGTTTCAAAAGATTTGATAAAGTAAAAAATAAGTGTGGAATATCTAGAGTTTTTTTTAGAAACGAAGTTGAGGTTCCTAAATGAAATACGAGAAACAATCACCAAAAACAAAAATGCCATTGAGCTTGGAACACATTGCTGTGCTGCCTGTATTGAAAGAGCACGGAGAAAGGAGAATGAGGAAATAAATTCACCGTTAAGTAGATTAATAGAGACTCAGTCGTTTGATTTTCAAACAACGAATCTTGAGTTGTCTGAAACGCTTGAAACAAATCAAATATCAGCTTGCCCACCGATTATTGAACAAAATGAACAAATATTACTAAAGTCTTCAAAATGTTTTCTAGTTGATTTTAAAAAAGAATTAGTTGAGCTAAAAAAAAGTGAAGGAATGAGCAAAAAAAATCAATTTTGGTGGATATACCTCGAACAACTGCTTCTCATCGCTATTGTTTCTTATGTCACATAAATAACTCTTCAAAAAATTTTAAATTCTCTTCAGGGCAAGGCATTATTGACGCTTATGTCCAAAAAAAAATTCTTATACCTACTGGATCAAGATGCTGGGGAGAGCATTTGGACGAAGTTGGGTTATTAAATAATGAAGCTTAAAATCAGCTGATTGTTGTTTTTATTTTCTATATCAAATGGAAAAATTGTCGATGTATTTGGACTTCACGAGGCAACAAAAAATGATGCTTCAACCATGAATGATGTACTTCTAGGCGACCAAAATCTTAGAAAATTGCTTCATCCTGATGACATTATATTACTTGATAGAGTTTTTCGAGACTGCTTGATAACTTAAAATATAATTTGGAAAAGTTGGTCAAAACTGAAAAACTAAACAAAAAGAGTTTGTTTGTAAACATTGAAGCAACACTTGTACTTGGTTTTCCTAAATTGCGTGAAGAAATAATAAAAAACAACATCACTTTGGGCTCATATTAACTTAGGCAATGCTTAATCTACATTTCTGAACATTTCAATAAAGGAAAATATGAATTGGCAATATGTGAAACTGTCCAATCGATAGGGAAATCAAAATTTCTTTCTCTTATTATCAGATCTCGTCATTCTGGGTCTACAAAGTATAAAGTATACGTGCAATATTTACCTAATACAAATGATGAAACTGGAATCGAAGGATGGTATTGTACTTGTAAGACCGGTATGAGAACTATAGGCTGCTGTGCGCATATCGCTAGCGTAATTTATTATTTAGCATGTTGAAAGTTCTTAGAGATGCTTACAAATCCAGCTGGATTACAAACATTCTTTTTCACTAATAACGCTAAACCAGAAACTTCAATGTTGACACAAATTGAAACTTCGGAAGATGAAGTTTATGATTCAAAAAAATTAAAAAAAAAGTTTTTAAAAAAGAAGCCAAAAATTAATTTAGTTCCTTCTTCTTAGTCATTTGATGCATAGGTGAAAATAAATCTATCAAGAATAAAAAGCGTTCGCTGTCTAATATGCAGGATGTAGTCAGTTCAAAGAAATTGAAAGTTAACGAAAGACAAAGTGAAAACTCGTGGGTTTTTAGTAATATTCCTAAATAGGCAGGAAATCTTATTAAATCAAATTTTAAAAAGCCAGTTAAATTATTGAACACATGTACAATTGATTATTTTTTACTCGCGCCTTGGACTTCAAGCAAGCTGTCTAAGAACATATTGAATAATTTGAAAGACTCTGATATCAAAGAAAAAATTGCTTTTATAATTGGATTTATTGATTCCAATGATTAGAATAAAGCAAAAAGTAGGTGAAGACGTAGTCTTGAACTTTTTTCTTAAAAAAAAGTGTTCTTATTGCTCACATCAACTTTCGATTTCAAATAACTTTAATGGTGTTCCTCCTTATCTTTTCATTGAGTCGGACATTCGAGATAAGTTAAATGTCCATCAACTACAGAATGAAATATCTTTCGGCGAAGGTAAAATGTGCAAATTTATAAGCACTACCTTTTGCAAAAGACAGCATTTTCGAAGTATTTTTAATATAAAATCAAAACTTTATTTAGTGGATGATTTATGCCCACAGAAACATGATTTGGATATCCCTAATCGTCATATTTTTACTTGCGTTTATTATTTAGTGTGAACGAGAGATTAAACATGAATCGAATCTATCTACATAGTGTGTTCCGAATTAAACTAAATTGTTTTTTGTGAACTTTTTAATTTAAAAATAACTGTGCAGAATATGTAAACATACTTAAAAATACTAGATAATATAATATTTAATAAATAAAATAAATGCTTAACATAGCAAAGAAAATTTAACAAGCGATTTATAAGTCTTTATTTTGAAATATAGTTGAAAATGTATTTTTTATTTCAAAGATTAGCCCTTTATTTCATAGATTAACCTTTTATCAATTCCAAGTTAGAAACTTAGAATTGATAAAAAAACAGCTTAGAAGCCATTTTAAATAACACTTGGCAAAATTGAAATATCAACTCTCACCCCTCGTGTGTGCAAGATTTTTTTGGTTTTTTAATTTGTTATAAGAGGCTTCTAAACAGGAAATCATTAACAGAAGTTGCACACACGAGAGGTGGAAATAGGGGCGAACGCAAACACCATGGGTGGTATACCTCTTTAGAAAAAAATAAACAGCGAAAGAGCTTGTGACGGAATGATTTTAATTTTAACAAAAAGACAATTACTAATATAAAATGATCTTTGTATATATATATATATATATATATATATATATATATATATATATATATATATATATATATATATATATATATATATATATATATATATATATATATATATATATATATATATATATATATATATATATATAAATATATATATATATAAAATTCAAATTTCGACGTTATAATGGTATACAACCGATTGTTTGTATACCATTGTATTTTACAAACCAAAGTTATATAAAAATTATAAAAAAAGCGCAGTGAAAAAACTAATTAGAAAACGCTAAACTTGCATTAAAGAGATAGCATTGAAAATCAAAAAATACCTCTCACAACCTCGGCGAAGGTAAATTTGTTTTATAATATTATAAAATTAAGTTTTCATATTGGTGCGACTCCAAAACATGCCAAACAATAATTACCTTGCCGTTGTTACCGCCATTACAATCATTATCTAAGTGTTTTTCATCTTTTGCTGTTTGATCTTTCGGAACATAACCGTTAAATTCAAAAACCGAACCAAATCCGAATGCGTTTTTATTTAATTCTTTTCCAATACTTAAGATAAGATATTTTACGCCGTCTTGACGTGTTTGAGTCAAGACAACAAGCAAAAGTTTTCTCATTTCAATCGCATATGGATGAAGCGCTTGCAGTAGTTTATAAATCCCACTAACGTCACGCATCTCATAAATAAGTATATGTCCGCTTCCGGTACCAACCCATAACATATTATCGACTGAACACATGCACGTCACTCTGAGATCAACGCTAAGAGCTTCTGGTGAATACTTTAAAATATCGTCTTGACAACTAAATTTTTGTAATACTTCTTTAGTTTCTGTACTGTAGATATGAATTGCAGGACTAGATTGATAAGAAACAAAGAATAATTTTTCATCAAACGATAAAACGATTTCTTTAACATTTCTTTCAGTACCATCGCGTTTCTTTTCTTCGTCATTTTTCTTTAAGTTGCAATGTATGAATGAATAACCTGCTGACCAAATGAATGCATCGAACGATAAAACCGAGGTAGTTACCGGAAACCTTTCTTTTAATTTGAAGTTATGAAATGTTTTTAATTTACCATTTAAAAAAGTTTTTAATTTAATCTTAGAACAACGGCCATCGTCAAACCCAAGACAAACCCAATCTTTGTTTGCAGAGATTGAACAAATATAACCATCCTCTATTTTATGGGTTTTATAACTATAGTCCTTGGCTTTATAAATTAAAAGGATATCATTAACACTTCGTAACACAA
Organism: Hydra vulgaris; assembly: GCF_038396675.1. Lineage (NCBI taxonomy): Eukaryota > Metazoa > Cnidaria > Hydrozoa > Anthoathecata > Hydridae > Hydra > Hydra vulgaris. The sequence continues at coordinate 12,831,165 of NC_088927.1, forward strand.
CACATACATGTTTATCACCAACAGGTGTAATGGACGACGTATTGAAATAGTCCAATTCAAAATCTTTAGCATTTAGTTTAATTTTTTTCACAATTTTAAAACGCTCCATATCGATTACAATTATGTATTGCGCTAAAAAAAAATTCATAAGGATAAATATTGTAATGTTATAATGTAGATATTTAGTTGGTTTTGCATAAATTTAATCAAATAGCAGTGCTTCTTAATATAAACAAACTTTTATTTGAGCAAAAAAAATTTGAATAAAAGCTAGAGAAACTTAGCACTCTAGATGCATCTTTAAACATAATTGATATCTAGAACATGAAGATCTAAGATGCTGTGGGTCAAATAAGACTCACGGGATTAATAATCAATTCCTTATCAAACCCTAAACTTTAATGTGTTTTTTTATATTGATTTTTTCTAATAACATTTTTAAAAAAAGTTTCTATAGTCACTACATATGTTGTTCCATTATCATGGACATACTTTAAACAATCTTCAAATATTTTTATAGCGATTTTTGGGTTCCGCTTATAGAAAACGGAAAACGTATAAGGGAAATTCCGTATCATTTCTATACCTGGTTGCATTAAAGGCTTTAAGGTGGTTACAAACCTAAGCTTGAAGGCGTTTTCGCTAATACCAATGCAAATTTTTTTGTAAAAAATGGCGATATATACAACATTTTTTGATAGACATTGGTTTTTTAAATAACCAATGTCTATCGAGAATTATTTAAATAACCAATGTCTATCAAAAAGTGCTTAAAAAATAGATATTTCTTTTTACAAACTTAATCTTACATTTAGAAAAAAAAAAATCAACGATAAAACACTTTGATAAAACTCACTTCGATAAACTGTCTTGATAATACTGACTGATTGACTTCCATATACTGACTGAATTACATGTCGATTTACATGTCTTTTATATAGTAAATAGAACCTGTGTGAACTTGTTCTGGAAGATTCTAGATGCTTCTTTTCGATGCTTCTGGAAGCTTCTGGATGCGTCTGGATGCTTCTGAATGTTTCTGAATATTTCTGGATGCTTCCAGATGCTTCTTCTGGAAACATCTGGAAGCTTCTGCATGCTTCTGGAAACTTCCTTTAATTATTAAAAAACTTCCGTGACGTTGACACGGACCAGACTTAAGAAAATGAAACAAACCAAAAAAGTTGCACTTGTTTTGTCTGCTGCAAAATGGCACTTGTCAGCGAAGTTCTGCCTGTGTGCTGTCACCTGTCAGCTGATTGCTCATGTCATGGCATGCTATGACTCCAGACTCCTGAACTGTTTGCTGTGGTAGTATAGTTCGTTTCGTTTTTAAGACATGTAAAATTAGGAACACTTTTTAGCATTGTTCGACGTTGGTTGCAAATGTTTTGTCCAATACTGTATGTGTGTATATATATATATATATATATATATATATATATATATATATATATATATATATATATATATATATATATATATATATATATAATATATACATACATATATATATATATATATATATACATACATATATATATATATATATATATATATGTATATATATATATTTATATATATATATATATATATATATATATATATATATATATATATATATATATATATATATATATATATATATATATATATATATAAGGGGGTTGACCTTTTAATTTTTTCACTTAAAAATTAATGGGTAAATTTTTAAAAGCTCACAATATTAAATTTGTTTATAGAAATACATGCTTTTAGATCTTTGGTTGCAAAAACATCCCCCATACAAACTTTTTTTTTTTAAATTTTTTTTTTTTTTAAACAAGCTAAAAAGGTAACCCTTTTTACGTTTTTTATTGTTTTGCATGATACAAATAATGGTAATATATATATATATATATATATATATATATATATATATATATATATATATATATATATATATATATATATATATATAATTTTATGTATAAATTGTTTAAACTCATAAAATACTAATTGCATATGCAAATGTCATCTTTAATTGTCGTTTGCTGTCAAAACAAGCGTGTTCAAATTAAGGTAATTATTTTGTGTTTACTAAAATCTACAACTAATATAACTAAAATAAGTTATTTATTTGTGCTTACAATTAGGGTTTGGACAAAAACCGACTTTTTGAAAACCGGTTTTTGAATTCCAAATTCCCCAAAAAACCGGTTTTAACCGGTTTTCGAATTTTTCAAAAAAAATTGAATAACGAGAGATACTTAATTTATATATTATATTTATTTCACTTATCGTAATTTTTTCTAAGAAAATAAGATTTTAAAAAACATAATATGTCCACTGAATGGTGGCTAAGTTTTGGACACAAAATTGCCTGCAATTGAAAATACGCGTTCACTAAGTACTGAGCTCGGTTTCATAGTTTTAAGTGCATCAAATAATAACTCTAAGTTTTTGGTTCTTTTATGTGTTGCCTCAAATAATGAAAACTCAGCCCTCAGTGTTTTTGAGTTAGTGATATTTTCTGCAGGCTTTTCAAGAAACTTATTAATTGAATTTTCCATTACCTCTTTTAAAAAAGCTTTACTCTGATGAGTAGTTTCTTCGATTTCCTCTTGATCTGAAGCGGTGTTTATAATAGAATTTTGAAATATTGTGGACAATTACCTTTCAGACAAAATGTTTTCCGGATTTTGCAAAAAAAGTAAAAGAAATGCTAATTAAACTTGTCTTCTTTCTTGAATTCTTTCTTCTAAAGCCTTTAATAGATTCAAACTTATTTTAGACTTTATAATTTTCAGTTCATTTAATAGAAATGAAAATATACCTTCACTAGTTAATAAAGTGGCATCTCGTCGCTCTAAGTCTTCTACTGCTAGACGAATGGGTTCCAAGACTTTATGAAGTTCCAAAAGTGTAGGATATTGAGTTTCATTACACATATAAGATGAACCAAGATCATTCAATGCTAAAACTACACATTCTTTTACTGCTAAAAATCTTCCAACCATTTCCTCTATAGTATTCCACCTTGTTTTGCAGTCAAGAATTAAATTCAACTCTTTTCCTTTTTTTAATTTTATATAATTTTGAAAAATGGTATTTCTTACCGGAGATTTGCGAAAAAATTTACAAGTTTTTCTGATTTGAATAGGATGCTCTTGGTTACAAATTTAAGAAAAAGGTTCTTCATGTTGGTCATATTTGTCTTCATCTTCATCATCCGATTCCTCACTAGAATCATTTACTTCGGATTCAGCTTTAACCATTTCTCTATGTTTATATAATACATCAGTAACTGTTAGTTGGATTGCATGTGAATAGCATAGTTGATTAATTATACACGATAATTTGCCAAATTTTGTCATAACAGCAGCACCAAATTGAATATTTTAAGTCTTCCAGATATTAATTCAAATGTTCTCTGAGCATCACAAGAACCAGCTATTGGAACTAATCCTAAATTAAAATCTTCTGCTAAGTGATGTACATTAATGTTTAAATATTAAAAAAATATGATTTCTTTTACTTGTCCACTCGTCTAAAGTTATGGAAAAAATTTTTCCACTCATTTTTATTGAATCTAATTCTGTAATAGTTTCAAGTTTTGCTTCGTCATAAAATGCATGAATGAGATCCATTACTTTAGAGTTTTTTTTTGGGTAATGAATATACTCGTTGTTAAAGAGACTCTCGTATGAATGAGCTTTTCGTAATGCTATTTATAGAAAACCCATCCACTGCAACAAGTTTTGATAAGATTTCTTGTAAGCTACTCCTTTTTACTTGCATAAAATTTAAAATATTAGTTTTTTCTTTAAAAAAGATGAAGGACCAGTATCTTCTTTGCTGAACGTTTCTGATTTATTTTCAATATCAATTTTATGAACTGATTTTAAGTGATTACATAGATTACTTGTTGATGAACCTTTGCAACTCAACATATTATTACAATATTTACAGATTTCTTTTTGTATCCCTGACCTTTTAAAACTATCCCAAACTTCTGACTTATTCATTTTTTTTTATTATCTGGATATGAAATTAAATGATTGAATAAATATTTTTGAAACAAAAATGCCTTTTTTAATTGTAACTTTAAATTATATCACCACGTTATTAAGAGCTTAAGCTCATACCATAATTATATTACCATAACATAACAAAATACTTAACAAACTAATCAAGGGAAACTATTTACTTATAAATTATAATATAAAACATATTGGATTTTTATAAGTAACAAATTCCAAAAATCTTATTTGCAAAATAAAAAAACATAGTATAGTATACACATGAAAATAAGTACTACAATGTTACATTTAAATAGATATAAATATCATAAAAGTATTACATATACTATTAATATATAAACGATTTAGTTAGTTACATTTATAAATACATTAACACAATATAATCTTACACGTAAATACATTTTAAAAATGAATAATAAATCCCAATTATTTAAGAAGCATATGTATTTTTCGGGAAGCCAGTTGGAAAAACTTTCTAAAAATTTGTGTTAACGTCGCGAGTATTTTTAGTCAAGCAACTGTTTCTAATGGGTAATTATTACATAACATTTTACAAAAATGGGATAAATTTAAATAATAATAAGGGATAAATTTAAAGAAGCGTGTTAAAAAAAAGGAAACAGATTACTCAAATAACGTAACAAAATGCTATTGTAAAATAACAATATATAATAAAAATGGTAAAAAATAGAAAACCGGTTTTCGTAATTTAAAAACCGGTTTTCAAATGTGTCAAATTTATTTGAAAAACCGGTTTTTTAAAACCGGTTTTGAAAAACCGCCAAACCCTACTTACAATGTAAAATAGATTTAATTTTAAGCTTCATATGTAACTTACAATTATAATTAACATATACTTTATATTTTAGAAATGTAAAGAATAAGCTTGCAGATAGCTGAAAAACCTGAAAACATCAAAGCCTGGTCTCAAAATCTAGTCCACTTTGAGAAATCAAAATCAATAAGATCTCACATAACCAAAGTTTTAGAGCCACTTGATAATTTGAATAAAATGCCAAAAGCTTATTTTGTTATTGGTCAGTTTATTTGCTTATCAAATTTAGAGAAGTAAGTTTATTTGAGATGTAAAAGAGTTGGCGCAGAATTATCTGATTTATGGCTCAAGCTTAGTTTACCAAAAATAAATGAAAGGTCTATAACAAAAAAAGTAGAAATTCTCATTAACAAATATCATTCAGTTCAAAAACCTGAACAATGTCTTGAAGAAAAGTGGGATTATTTATTTGATATAACTAAAGTAAATGGTAACTGGCTTAGCAACGAAGACAAAGCATTTTATTTCTTACAAGTGGATACTAATGGTCAAGTTGGTTATTGTACATCAAAAACTGTTAAAGTACATCCATCTAAGGCTGGCAGGAAGGGACCTAGCATACCTGAAACAGATACAGTAGAGGTCAGTGACAACAATGAAGAAGGCAATAAACAAAATGATGAAAAAGATTTTAATTATACTCCTTCAGGCAAAAAAACTAAGAGAAAATATGAGAACACCACTGTGGCTGTTAACTTAGTTAAGAAGTCAAAACTAAGTATTAAGAAATCAGCAGAAGTTTGCAAAAATTTATCTAAATGCGGTGTGAATGTACAAGCCCCATCTAAATCTGGGGTTAATAGAGCTACAATGTCAGCAGCTCAAAAAATGGAAAAGCACATGATAAGTAATATAAAAAATGAGAATTGGGTGTTGCATTTTGACGGTAAAAGAATGTCAGAGAAGAAGTATCAAGTCTTGGTTTTAAAAAATGCAGAAAAGGAGTTGAAACTAGCAATTTTAAAACTAGATGATGGGAAAGCTATTAGTATTTACAGTGGAGTAGTTGAAGTGTTGGATAAATTTCAAATATGGAGTAGTATTAAAGTTATAATATCTGATACTACAAGTGTGAATACTGGGAGTAACAATAGAGTTGTAATTCAACTGCAAAGAGAATTTGAAAAATCTTGAACCATTTCAATTTATTAGTTGTCAGCATCATGTGTTGGACACAATTTTGAAACATACTATGAATGAAATTCTAAACGAAGGAGTGTCAAAATCGCCAGAATTACATTACAAATTTATTGCAAACCTGCAAAAAAAATTATAAAAATTTGAAGTCAAGCTTCAAGTAAGGTGAACAAATTTGTAAAGTAAAGACTAATAAATGGAGAGACGACATAGAGTTTTTATTCGAGTTGATACAAAGTTACCAATACAAGAAGGTGAATGGCAGCTTTCCAGCTATAAACTTCAAAAGTCATCATTGCACAATGCCAGAGGAAATTCAAGAGCAATCTATGCCCTCCTGGCTTTTATTTTAACTGAATCAGATAATAATCAATTGCGCTTGATTTGCGACTTTATTGCATCAACTTGGCAATACACAGAACATGATTTAAAAAATTTATAACAAGCAATAACTTCAACTTCAGCCATGAAGACCTTAAAAAGATTTTGGTCACAGAATACAAGGAATTCAGAGATCCAATATTTGTGCTGAAAGAGCCATAAAAGTTTTGCAAGAAATTCATGTCAAAGATATAGACAAAATGAACTACAGAAAAATTCATACTTTCTGTCAAAACTTGGCAGCTGAAATGCTAAATGTACAAATTTGCCAACTCAAATGCATATATAACAGCTTGTGGGAAGGGTGGGAAGTCCCCTCCACTTTGCTTGGAACCGCTCTGGCCGTAACTAGTGTTGATAAACGACATAAATATTCTTGCCTTCACTTTTCTTCCGCAACAGACAACGGCTGCTTCCCAATTATATTTTAGCGGCAAAATTTTCTTTTTTCCGCCTTTATTGGCTTGCACTATTCTATTAAAAATTTGACATCAAAGTTTTATTTTATATGATTTATGATATTTTTATACGATTTATGATCATATGATTATGAAGACGATTTAAAAAAGTTTTCGAAAAAAAATTAAATTTTTTCGGAGCAGTTATTTTTATCGGAATATAGAATAAATTTTTAACATTTAAACGTTTTAATCTTTTAATTGCTTAAAACTTTAAAAAGTGAAAAAGTAGATGAGTATATATATTTGAACGTTTTAAAAGTATAGAGTAAAATATAAATAATATTTATAATATATATATTTATAAAATATAAATTATATTTATAAAAGTATATACAAAGTATATTTAAAGTTTATAGTTTTTTATGTTGGTGTTGTAGTTTGGCTAAACTTTTAGCGTAATACAGCGTGGTCGCAAATTTTAATAAACATCAACAATAAGGGGTCGTCCATAAAGTACGTAAGCCAAAAATTTTGAAATTTGACACCCCCCTGTTGCCACGCGTACTTTTAAGTCTCTACCCCCCTTAAAAAGTACGTACGTTTTTTAATTACCTCCCTCCCCTAACTTATTTTTTTAATAAAAAAGTTTATTGAAAAAAAAAAGTAGAGGTACCTTAGATACTTTAAATGAACTCAAGGCCCTTCGTTTGAGGCACAGGTTTCCAACTTAAAAAACGTCTTCAAGTATATATACAAATATTAATTTTAATAAAGTTAAATTCTTTGTCAGCTATGTGTATGGAGACGCAGCAAATTTTGTGCTCTTTTGCTAACTGTTAAAAACTGTTTTTTGTTGACTCAAAAAATAGGTTGTTAGAAATACTCCTTACTCAGGGCCAGTATAAAAGGGGGGGGCATGTGTGCATGGGCACCCGCAGGATTTTTTGATATTCTAATATAAAACACTTTCACTCATTGTGCAAACTCCAAACTTAAGTATTTAAAGTTAGTTTTAGATAGCAAAAATGAAAATTTTATTACATTTGTGCCCTCACGTTTGGGCAGGGTGGGGGGATGCGATTTAGGGCTTTTTTGTTCCTAGACTTTTGCCATCCCAATATTATGTAAGGCCTCCTCATTTGGCATAGGTATAAACATACTTAAGTTTAGAGTTTGCACAATGTTTGAAAGTGTCCTATCTGGAACATGAAAATCTATGGGCTATGTAGATGTGTAAAAGGAAACTATACCCTCTACTCCCTATACCATACATCATTTTATGTTAGCAAACTAGAATCTTTAGTCAGAATTTTAACTTTTCTATTGATTAGCTGGTTTATTGTGATAAATAAGAAAATAAAAATAGAATTTTTATTTTTTTAAGTTGCAAAATTTTGCAAGTAATAATATAAAATAAAACTTGATGTAAAATATTTAGTATTTGTTTCTAGTTAACATTTAATTGCTTTAAAACAAATGAGCAATTAAATTCATTACATTCACCGGTGGGAGGCAAATATTTCCACCTCCAATTTGGCGGCCGCAGCCAGTTGGAAAGGAAGCTATTGGAGGCGACCTCCAAATGATTCTACCTCCACAATTTTTTCTGGAGGCGGCCACCAATGGCTTCCACTTCTCTAATGGCGTCGGGCTCTAATAAATTTTGCCTCCAAAAAATAACTCTGGCTGCGGCCACCATTAGAAAGGCAAAAGCTATTGGAGACGGAAGAAAGACCATTTTGCCGCTTAAAATTGATTGGGAGGCCGCCGCCAACAGCTTCCGCCTCCCTAGAAAGTCAGCTTATTTTTTTTTTTAATTTATTTAATAATAGCTATTCATAACTGTTGTCTGGAATGAACTAACTTTAATTAGTCTATTCCAGACAACAATTATTCCTTTATTATTCTATTATCTAACAATTTTTCTAGTTTGTCATTTTCAGAAATAACTTTCATTTTGGTTATATTGGTTTTTAACAACAACCACGCTGAATAAAAGAAGTCAAAATACAAAACTTAGAATAAATGTGCAAAAATGCAGAGCCATTTCCAGACAGTCTTTTTAAAAATTTTTTGAATAACTAATGTAAATAACATCAAGATTAATTTAAAAAAATTTAATAAAAATAAACACAAAAGTAATTAACTTAAAAAAAGTTTATAACTTTTCATACCTGATTTTCAAACTCTGATTCAATCTGGTATCCGGTTTGTACATCCATCTTCAATTATTCAGTTATATACATCTTTAGCAGTTCCGACGCTAACACATGGTCTAGAACTCTGTGAAAATAGAGAGTCAACAATGCAAAGACTTAATAAACTTGGAAGAAATGCAGTTAAGTCATTTTTTAATACCTCTAAGTATAGCAAAAACTATATAAACTCTCTATTTAAATTTCGGGAGATATCGACTTACATACAACAAAATAAAATAAACCTATTTATCCGTCTATTAAATAATAAAGTAACTTTTGAAATCATTAATTCTCAGATTAACTATTGTTCATTATTAGATGATATAATATTCATTTTTAGATGATATAAAGGAATTATGTAAGATTCATAAAATAAATATGAAAAACTTAATTCAGGATAAAAAGAAAGTGAAAATTAATATTTCAGAAAATATAATTCCTGAAGATACTTATCAAATTTTAGTACAGGCAATTCAATGTTGGAATGCAAAGTTACAGCGAACAATTTTCAAAATACTCTTGAAGAAAACATTATCAAGTGATATACTTTATTCTCTCTTTGTATATCTTTAATTATTTTTATGTATTTTTACCTTGTAAACACATTTACAGAGGGTGTTTAATAAAAAAAAAAAAAAAAACCACAACAGCTTATTTTAATTTATTTAATATAGCGAATTTAGAACGATGATTTAAAAAAGCACACTTTCAAGTTTAAAATTATATGGTCGATTAAAAAGAAAACGTCTTGATGTTATTTTATCATACAGATGAAATAAATTCAAGTTCTTTTTATTTTGGTAAATTTTTGTTACTTTTTTTACTTTAAGTTTTCAAAAATTTAAAGTAAAAAAACTAGCAAAAGTGCAAATCACAATATTTAAACAACCAGATTCCTATCACCTATTTAAAATCAGGCCCGTAGCAAGCTTTTTGCTTTTGTTTGAGAATTGAACTTTATGTAACGACATTGAGCAAACTCCAAACATTTATATATTCATGTTAATGTAAAGCCTTTCAAATGTATTGCGGTAATCGGAGTTAACAATAAACCCCTAAAATGTTAACTTGCCATTTCATCACTATTTTCATCGCTCACACACTAATGGCATTTCATGAAAATAGCGAGAAATACATTCTTTAATGCAGTGGTTGAAACATTCTTTAATGCAATGGTTGAAACATTCTTTAATGCAGTGGTTGATTTTTAATTCTTAGAATTTTTTATTTTTCTAAATTTGCCGTTACAAATTATTACTTTTCTTTTGTAAAATACACGAATGGCGGGGGCAAGAAGAAGACAAAAATAGTCTTATTGCCAAGCCCCTAAATATCCGCACATAAATAAAGTCATTAAAAACTTGTCATTAAAAATTGATGATCATGTGTTTTTCTTAAGTTTGAGTTGAATAAGCTTATTTTAGTTGACAATTATAGTTTTGTATTTTTTGGGAATATATCTAAAAAGTTAATATATATATGTATCTGAATTACCAAATTCTCCTGTTATAATATGTTATTTTAGAAAAAGGTGAATCTATTTCTAGAAAAACATACTAAAACAGAAGAAATATTGCATAGATAACAGAATTTTTGAATAATTCAATTTTTTTTAACATATAAATCAAATCGTTTAAAAAAATGTTTTCCATGAAAATATAAATTAAACAAATTACAAGATTTAATTTTGAATTGATTTAAATACAAGTATTGCGTGGTATTATACCACGTCAAAAGCAATGTAAAAAGATTTCTTTACTTGAAAATGCGGCGATTCTTTTTATCTCCAAACCGATTAGATTTACTCATGGCCGTATTAAGGCGGGGGCGGATGGGGCTGCAGCCCCAGGCCCTTATAAAAAAAATAGGCCCTGGGGCCCGTGACTTTTTTTTTTTTTTACTTTTTTTTTTTTTACTTAGGGAACCAGATAAATATTCCTATGTTTCTCAGTTTTTTTAAATCAATTTATTGGGAGCTGCGGAGGCGTTGTGAATAAATAAATGAATAGAGATAAACTATATCTCTATCTTCGTATATTTGGCGGAATTTTGGTATTCGCAAATATTTTTTAAATTATCTTTCCGCATAAAGATGTTTTGAAGAACATTCAAGTTAATCATGTTTCCATCTATGTCCGCACAACTATCAGTTTTAAAAAAACACGCTAAAAAAATTAAATTCGTGACATAAATTTTTTAATTAAATAGGTTTTATAAGAGAATGCTTTTAAAACATTCGTTGATGTAAAAACCTTTTAAAGGAAAAACAATTATATTAGTGAATGATTTTAAAGCACTCTCTTATAAAACCTATTTGATTAGAAAATTTATATGTCACGAAGTTAATTTTTTAGCGTGTATTTAAAAAACTAATAGTTGTGCGGACATAGATGGAAACATAAATAAACTTGAATGTTCTCAAACATTAAAACATCAAAAAAATTTTATTTATTGGTGCTTTTGTAATGTTAGACTATACTAAGGGCATACATGTACTTCACTTCTCTATTTGACCTTTGCCAAATTGTCACCGCCCAATGATCTTATTCCTGGAAAACATATGAAAAAATATTTACATAATAAAACAACAATACAATACCTTAAGAATTTGTCAGTGCACAGTAATAAACATTGAGTTAAAGAATGAATTTTTGTGTATTTGAAATATTGTTTATTTTTATTTTTTTAATTTTTTCATTTAAATACCAATATTATTGGTATTTTCTTCCTTTATTGGAGGTGAACACATTATCAATTTGATACACGTACTCCACTGTCTCAATAGTAAATATACCTACAGCTCAGCAGTTGCTTTCTTAAGTCATGATTCAAGACCTTTTGTCAGTTTACATATATATGGGTGTCTGGGCCAAAGGGGTGTAGCTGTACCTAACCAGTTGGTAAAAAATTATAAAAAAAATGCTCTAAATTATACCTAGATTGTGTCCTTTTATTAGCAAGACTGAAAAAAAAATTCTGGGGGGCAGCTGCCCCCCTGACCCTCCTACTTGGGGGTCTGGGGCCCCCCAAAACCCCCCAGCTGGGGGCCTCTGGCCCACTGACCCCCGGGTTTAGCCTCGCTAACGCTCGGCATTTTTACCTTACCGCCACATTAGGCCCTCCTATACTTACAGCCCCAGGCCTAAAAATGTCCTAATCCGGCCCTGGATTTACTTAATCAACAGCATCTTTAACGAAAAGTATTAGTAATAGTTACGTTCAAATGAGATCTTTTAATGTGTTGTTAAAAGCCATAGTAAACTCATTTAAAGACTTTATGGTAACCAATAATATAATGATGTCTATTTGATTACAATTATGAAAAACCATTGATTTTGATTAATAAAGATACTTTTGGTAAATAATAACACTTAAGTGCCAAACTTAAGTATGTTCTTGTTTATATGACATTAGAATGTTTAGGAAAATGTTGAAAAACAACCACCTTATTCGGTTTGGGTGTAGACTTATATAATCTAATATTATAATTTTAATAATGATGCTACACGCAGATAAAGATATTTACGTGAAAAGTTTTAAATTTTTCATGCCCATATAAAAGTACCGTAGTTGTTTAAAACAAGACTTAAAGTCAAAGGATATTTTTGAGCAGGTGGACATTTTTTGTATCAAAGTGGCAAAAAATCAAAATAAAGCGTCCTCTTAAAAAGTTCGGGGCTCTTAATCTTCAGGGGATGGCGCATGGCCTACTGTTATTATACGGCCTGATTTGTTGCATTTTCCGTAAAAAATTAAGAGGCCAGTTTTTTTACGGCTTGTTTTTAAATTTTAAATTATGTATGAAAGGTTTTATTAACAACAACAACAATAACAATATATTTACCAGAAAATATTATACTAAGGTGTTGAATAAAATATTGAATGATAATATTGTAACAATTACTATATAAATATTTGTTTGCATGCATCGGCTCATGCTTTTATAGTCATTTAATATGTAATGTATTCTGAACTAATTAATATGTAAATGTATTCTGACTGATCGCCTGTTTCATTATATTCCATAAGAGAGTAGAATAATGAAAAAGACACACAGACAGTCTATTTTTATTACTGTATATAGTCGAATTGCTTTTTTATGCAATGTTATTTAAGTGGAGATAATTCCAATAATAAATGTAAGTGAACTTTATATTTAAAAACAACTGTTACATTTTTTTGATTCGAACCAACTTTGAGATATTTAGAAAAAGATGAGTTTGAAGATTTTCAAAGTATTGATAAAATAATTAATCTTGAATCTTTGACAGAACAACATTCTCCGCCAGGCTTTACATTTAAAAAAAATTCATGATAGAGTTGTTTATTATAAACTATGTTTTGATGAAAAATCAGGCATACCAACAGTTTTTGAGTCAATAACTGTAAATAAAGATCTTTATGTTTCATTGTCATATAAAGGCTATCATATTTCTTTACCTAAATGGTTTCGTAGTGGTCATAATTGCAAATTTACAAACTGTAGAATGTTAGAAAATTTTTCTGTCTATATTAGAAATAAAGCCAATGGTATGAATTCAATTTTGACAGAGTTAAATGAAATTAGATACTATTCTCCTCAAGGCAGACCTCCATATTCTGCATCCATTATACGTTATGCACTAGTTTTACGTCACACTTCAGCACAGTCTTATAAGTTATTGTTAGAATAACTACCTTAAAATATAAATGCGTATAAAGCTATAACAGTTTTGTTACAAAAATATTGTGTATCAAGTGATTGTGTGCTTCTTGTGGATGAAATGTATCTGCAAAAGCAGCCCAATATCAAAGTGGGAATTATTATATTGGTGAAGAAAATATATATTGGAGTTTTTTAAAACATATCTGCTGTATGATCCATTTAATAAAAAAGGTTAGAAATAACTTGATGAATGGAAAAAAATTGTTTTTCCTTCTTTTTCGTTTGATATCTTCAGAGACAAAGTTGAAGCTCCAGCTGGTTTTATTACTTGGGATTTATTTCATAAAGTTTATGAAAAAGACCATGCAATAGCGGTTCTTGATGAAACAACTACAGCTGCGATACCAAGTTATTTTCCTGAAAGAAATGATGCAGGACAATTTTTATCATTGTTTCATAGGTTATTTATCACACTTAATTCAAAGCAGATGTTTAATACATCCAATCAGCTCAGCAATGCTGCAGTAAAAAGAGATAAAAAAAACCCACGTTTTATAGAGAAATTGCAAATTGGATTGAAATTTGGTCGACATGTGAAAATTTAAATTTAACCAAACAAACTTCTCATGCTCTTATCACAACATTACTACATTGCTAAAAAATTGAAAAAAAAGATTTAAATGTCTATCTTGTGGTTAAAAAATGGTTTCTACAGACCAAGATGTTCTTAATAACGAATATCTGAAAATATTATCCAGAGGTGGACTTTAATGTCCAAGTCAATCCTTGTCTGATTTTATTTGTCATCTTTTTAGTATTCTATCATTTCTCCTCAAAATTTCTAATCAAACATTGCAGTTATTCTTTATCAACTAAAAGTTTTGCAGAACTAATTTTTAAGATTTATCATAGCAATGTTGATTTTACATGCGAGAATCACGACAATCAAGAATGGGAATATGGATCTCGAATTGTCATTAATAATTTTTATAATAACTTACAAAAAGAAACTACAGATTCTGTAAGAAAAGATCAGGTAAAGAGTTTAAAAAAAGATAAATAACTGACAGCTAATGCTAATAAAAGATTTTTTTCTCAAATCCTTAACACATATAAAATTACAAACCTTTGTTTTTATTTCCTGATTAGAGTTGTAAGTAGTCTCGGCAATATGTAAGTTTGTTTTAGTAGCATTTTGATACATAGCTATTTGAAAGCCTATTTCAGTATTTCATATGTTATTGGAATATACTGAAACAGGGAATCAGTTAGCGAAAAATATTGTATAGCACAATGTAATTACATAATGATAATCTCAGGTATTCCTCGACCATTTTAATAAAATAAACATTTGCCGTAAAAAAACTGGCCTCTTAATTTTTTACGGAAAATGCAACAAATCAGGCCGTATAATTCTGGACAGGCTTAAACTTTCTCCTTAGTTTTTAAATAATAAATACATTTACGAAAAAAACTTATTAAAAAGAACTAATTATTATGCCAATTATATTTTTTTCAAATAAACTGATCTTTCTGAGTCTCCCATGGTGTATGCGCCTTCTGCTAACTGCCTTGTTTCAGCTTTGTCTAAATTGCAGACCTTTCGAATGGTTGGCCAGAGAGTGAACATTTTTGAGACGGTTTGATTCAGAGAATGTTTATTATAGCTAAAATTATCATGAACCGGAACTACTGAGGGTTTTAATCATGGGCGGAAACCTATTATTGATATTTTCAAACTTTACAGGGAAGAAATACCTAAAATTGCGCAAATCAAATGATGCGGCAAACTAAATGTTAGTGCCTCAAAGTTTTACTTTTTTGAACTACTTTTGTAAAAGATCCTGTCAAAGTTATTGTAAAATAAGTAAATTTACTTACTTTATATAAATTACTTTTAATTGACTTTGCGAATTTTAGAAAATGTAAGCCTATATAATTTAAATTTTAGGGGAGAGGGGGGCACATTAGGATACTTTTTTAAAAAGATATTACAGATTTCGTACTGTTTGACAAAAAATTAATTTTTTTGCTGAAAAGGTAATTTAGGTATTCGTTCTTCAAAAAAAAAGCAAAGTCGAGCTAGTTCAAATAAATTATGGTTGTTTGTTTTTCTTAAAATTGAAGCTACCAATAGTCCAAAACTACCCCACAAGAGGGGATAGTTTAGGACAATGTTGGGGCAGTTTAGGAAATATAATAAATAGACAAGAAATGTTTCTTAAAACCTAATTTTTTCGTTTAGCAGTAAATATTAACAATAACAGAATCAACAGAATTATTAGGAGTAACATAATTATTCTTATAAAGATCTCAAACCATTAATAAGTTTTTTTGTATACTTAAATAAACTAAAAAGAAAATGCTATTCAATCACATATCACTCTTATTAATAAAAAGGTAATAAAAAAAAACAAAAAGTTTGAATATAAAATGGATGTAGATAAACATAAAATTTTTCTTTTTGTTCGAATTAAGAGAATTCATAACATTCAACCAAGTTTAAATGTAGAAAAATCAAATTGAAATATTATACCAGAACCTCTTGAAATGCTTCCTGCATTGTTTGGCATAGGAAGTTTAGCTAAGACTTCTGCAATTGGCACCGACCACTTATTTTGTATATCAGGAAAGTAAAATATATTAAATCCTACTTTTTTATTCAACAAATTAACAACCAAAATGTTTCCATTTAGTTCTTCAATTCTGCAAACAAAAACTAACGTTGCATTGGTAACTGTTGAAGCACATTGGACTAAACAAAAATCTCCATGAAAACAGAAGCATTAAGCTTCTGTTTTCAATTTTTCTGTGTATACAACAGGCTTGGCTTTAAAATTTAAACTTGTTTTGTTTTGCAAACAAGATTTACTTTTATTGTGCATACAGGTAGAGCCAGAGACTGTTGCATTAATTTTTTTTTGGGGGGGGGGGAGGGTTGATATGCTTGTTATATTATTATTTTCTGCTTTTGTGTAAGTTATAGATTCTGTTTTTGGTGGTCTTTCTGGTGTGTCTTTTAAAATTTTTGATCTTCCTTTTTTATTGCCTCTTTATGTTTTCTTTCTTGGATGTGCTTTTGGGTATTGTCTAATCATTTTAGGAGATAAAACTGGTGCAGATGGCTGTGACGGCTCATCAGTTGAGTTTTATATGCATTAAGTGACTCATTATTTGGCACAGTAGCTTCAAAAGTTTTTATTATATTATTTGGTGTAAATGAGCTATTATATGCAGGGGTTATTATACTGGCTAAATCATGAATTGTTATAGTTCTTCCTGGGTGATTCAACAACCAATCATTTTGAGATACAGAAAGTTTTTGTTTAAAAGGACCCTATACTGAAACATCAAGAGGTTGAAGTCTATGTGTACAATGTGGTGGGAATGTAAGTAAATTATTTTATTTCTTCTTGCAAAAATTGATTGCATTAATAGTACAATGGCTTTCGTGGTTATCTAGTAATAACAAAATCTTGTTTTCTTTATTCCACTTTGAATGGAGCTTTAAATGTTTGAGCACTCGTATAAAAAGTTCTCCTGTCATCCATCCACTACTAGGGTTGTTAGCAAATCCAACACAACCATTAGGTCCTCCTATTAGCATACGCTCTTGAAATCTTGCTCTAGGATAAATAAAAACTGGTGGTATAGTGTTTCCGACTGCATTAATAATAGCACACATAGTTACAAGCTGCCCTCTTTCAGCTGAGACGTTTTGACCAACTTGCTTTTGACCACGCTTAGCTATGACATTTGGTGCCTGCACAACAGTCATGACACTTGTTTCGTCTATGTTAAATATCCGTTCTGGAGAATATTTTGACTTACAGAGTACTCTCTCTAAGTTGAGTTGAAATTCATTCACATTTTGTAGGTTAAAACTTGTTGCTCATGATAGACTTGTATTTTCTGGTTTGTGCAGAGAAAGCTTTTTGTGTTTTATCATAAATCCTTTCATCCATTCAATGCCAGCAATTTTATTTTGGCTCCATAGTTCAGGACATTTTTTCAAAGCATTACTATATTCATATGCTAAAATTCTAGCTTGGTAATAAGTTAAACCATAATTTATTTTTGATGATTTCAACATATAATTTTCAAACAATGCTTCTTCTGCATTAGTAAATACTTGATTCACAGAATATTTGGTTGAAAAGTTATCACTTTTCGATTTTCTATTATTTCTGAGCGTTTTTATTCTGTAAGCTAACGTACTTTTAGAGAATCCAAATACACCTGCAGCTTCTCTTAACTTCATTGTTTTATCAAAAATATGTTTATCTTCAGTTATTAGATTTTCCTCATTAATAAATCTTTCAAATTAATATTTTATAATTTATAATCATTTTAAATCAAAGAATAATTACATTTGATGATAAGGTTGTTATGATCAGCGCATCAGGTACTAATGTGTACCGTGAAAATCGTCCAATGCTGCCTCAACCCTGATCTCAGGACACAACTTTTTTGTGAAGAATTTATGTTTTATCGTTGAATTTTTTTATTTACGTCGCAGAACATATATCTTTCACATAAAATGAAAAAATAATTCCTTGGGTGGAGTAAGTTTCTTTGAAAATCCTTACACTTAAGAATTAAAAAAATTAGAAAAAATATCAAAAACCACAAAACGTTTGTAGAAAAGCTACCTGACTGCCTTTGTAAAAGAAATTATATGACACTTACGTGTGAAAGTACTTTCAGTCGACGAATATATTTAACTTTGTTGAAGAGTTAGTATTTTTTGGATTATTCGCATTGTCCTAAACTACCCCTGTCCTAAGCTGCCCTCTCTCTCCTATTTTATATAATTTATTTTTAATAAAGGTTTGTTATTACTTTTAATATAAAAAATTCCTACTTAAAAAATATCATTTTATTTGTAAATTTAATTTACATTTGGTAGCATATTACTTTTACATATGCAAGTTACTTTTTGATATATATATTTTTTTAATTAGTTACTTTTATAGGTAGGGCTTATGGCACCCCTACCGTGAAGAAGCACCTACCGTGGTTTTTGAAAAAATCAGAAAATTTTTTATGTTGTTTTTTTTTAACTTAATTTTTTAGTATTGTTTTATACAAAACTAACTTATTTCACTAATAAATAATTTTTAAAAAGATATATTTTTAAAGATTTGAGATGTTTTTTTACCCGCAAATGATTTTTTATTGCTTTCTTAAGAAAATCTTTAACAGTGAAAAAAGTTTGTTGTACAGTTTTATTACGGCTCAAAACTTATATAACTTTTTTGATAAAAGTTTAAAACAGTTGTAAAAACATTGAATATTTTAAATTTTTTCAAAAAGTATTAGTATTTTTTGTATAACATTGTTTAATCTTTTACACGATAGGTGAGTACGAAAATTATAATAGTTAGCACTTACCGTTTATAAAAATATATTTTCGTATATGTATTTTAAATATGCGTTTTATTTTGTGAAGTTTTCTCTCTAAAAAACTATTTCAGTTCAACTCAATTACCAATTAAAGGTAATTTAACCCTAGGGAGTATTTATTTGATACGTTTTTTATACTTTATTTATTATGTGAAATGAATTCGATTAGAAAGATGCAAGGTTCAAAAAAGAAAAAAATATTCGAAAAAAGCTTTTGTATTCAGAAGAACAACTGCATGCAGCACTTAGAGCTTTAAATAAAGGTGAAAAATTTTATGTGTCAGCAAAAAGTTTAATGCTCCTGAAAGTACCTTACGCGACAAATTATCTGGTAAAAGCCAACCCAAACGGCAAAACTCTGTCTTTAAATCATATCTTGGAGAAGAAATAGAGAATGAATTGGTTGTTTGGTTAATGCAGTGCGCTAACATGGATTTTGCGATTACAAAAAAGTAATTAAGGTGGTACAAAAAATAGTTATAGAGCGAGGTATAAAAACACCATTTAAAAATGATATCCCAAGTAAAAACTGGTTTTACAAATTTATGCGTCGTCATAAGGAATTATCGCAAAAACAAGCAGAGCATATTAGTCGAGTTAGAGGTCTTATAACTGAAGCATCGATAGGAAAATGGTTTAATGAGATGTATGAATTATTAGGCGATGATGCGCAATACCTTAATGATCCATCTCGTGTATTTAATTTAGACAAAACTGGTTTTGAGTTAGCACCAAAATACTGGAAAAGTAATTAGCATTAGAGGAAGAAATGTTTATGAAAAATGCAACAACAGCGATAAGGAAAACCTTACAACTATATTTTTCGTAAACGCAAATGGTGAATTTGCACCATCATTAACATTGTACAAGTATGCTCGAATGCTAAAAATTATTGCTGCTGCTGCACCACCAGGTTGGGGATACGGTAAAAGTGACAGCGGCTGGATGACCGCCGAATGCTTTTATGAGTACTTCACAAATGTGTTAGTACCATATTTGAAATCTATTAATACACAATTACCTATATATATGTTCATGGATGGACATCGCTCGCATCTGTCTAAAGAGCTCAGCATGTATTGCTCTTCGGAAAGAACTCATTTGATTTTGTTGTTTCCTAATGCTACACACATCTAACAACCATTAAATGTGTCAGTTTTCGGACCAATAAAAAAAATGGCAGAATATTTGTTGGCAATTTAAATTGGATAACGTATTTAATGAAATTTGCAAAGAAAATGAACCATTGTTGTTGAATAATTTTGTTATGGATCCAAGTATGAAAAAAAATATTATTATCAACGGATTTAGGTCGACAGGAATATACCCATTTAATGCAAGCAATGTTGATTATAAAAAAGTAATTCAACGTGTTAAAGTGAATTCCACAATTGATAATAATGAAACGAATCTTTCAAGCCATAATAACGTGGGAAACTTATTTGGAAACAACGTTGCACCTGAAGTATTGCTACAGTTTGAAAAACCTGGAAATAAAGAATGGGGAGGTAAAACTGACTTCAGAGAATTATTTAATTTTTGGAAAAAACTTAAATTTAACGATAGCTCCAAACAAACCATAAATTTAATAGAAGCCAACAATAATGTATTGAACAATGAAATCGATAAAGAATCGTATTTAGATATTAGCAGTACGCAAAATGAAATCGTATCTAGTAATGTTAGCGAATTTGGAAAAAGCGTAATAATTGATGAATCTGGTTAAGTAAATCAGCATCAGATCCACCAGATTCAAATAAACAAATAATAAAAGATGTAAACCCATTACACGACTTTCTTTTATGGTCAAAACAACCATTCGCGAAAAAAAGGCTGAAACAAGTTGAACGATTACCGAGCGTTGTAACTTTATCCAAAACGTTAGAGATTCAAATAACTAGAGAAAATGCAAAGGAAGAAGAAGATATCAAAAAAATTGAAAGTAAAAATAAAGCTAGAAAAAAGTAAAAAAAGTAAAAGTAAAAAGAATGAATTGAAAGAAAAAGAAAAACAAAAATCTAAAAGAAAACTGTAACAAAACTGTAACAAAAGAAAATAAAAATAAAAGACAAAAAAAAAAATATTTAAAAAAAAAATTTAAAAAGAAAAAAAGTTTAAATTCAGAATAAAGCTTTGGTGGATAATTTCATAACCAATGTCTTCTTTAATTTGTAATCGTGTTAAATTTATGCATTTGTTTCTTGATTTAAATATATAAAAGTAAAATTAAAATATACGATTTTTTTTCATACACGGTAGGTGCAGAATCGATTACGGTAGGTGGTGCTTTATCACGGTAGGTGAAGAAACGTACTAGATCTTACAAAAAAGTAAAAATAACATGAAAAAAATAACTTTACTCAAATTCGAATTATATAATTTAGTTAATAATTGAGTATAAAATATTAATTCGAAAACCCTAAATAAAAATCTGTTATGGTTTTGGAGTTAAGAAGTTTTGAAGTTAAAAGTTTTCATAAAGTCGCGGTAGGTGGTGCCATGACCCTAAATGTAAATTACAGTTTGAGGAACTTTTATATTATGTAATGTAATTTTCAAAAGTAATTAAATTTTAAATGTAAAAGTAAAAAAGCATTTTCATGTGACTTACTTTTACATGTGAAAGTAAATTACTTTTTGATGTAAACTTCTTTTACATTAACCATGAGCGTGATCTCGTCTCGTTCTCGTTTCGCGGCAATGGGACATCTCGTGAGAAACGAGAAATATAAAATTATCGCGAGAAGTAGAACGAGACTTAGATATTATATTATTTTCCAAATTAAAAATTACTATAATTTACAAAATGGCTAATAATTTGTTTTTTTAATTAATTAATATTTTGACTCCGTGATTTTAATTAGATTTTTAATTAGATTTTTTAATTAGATTTTTTTTAAAAATCTAATTAAAAAATTTTACTTAGATTTTAAATATTTTTAATTAGATTTTAAATACAAAAACTTTTTGTATAAAATGGTGCACTTTCGACTTAATTTCATTAGTTTACCAGTGGAATTCAACTTGACACATATTGTTCATATTGAAAAGAAATATTCTTGCCTCATTTCAACGATCAAAAATGTCACCAAGAAAAAACAAAATCTGGAGATATTTTCAAAAAACAAGTTACAGCGCTGAATGCAAGGCGTGCAAAAAGTCTTTGAAAACAAAAGATGGAAACATAAGCGGACTTCATCGTCACCTCGAAAAAAAACACAGCCAAGATTACGTTGAGTATTCTGAAAAAACTGACGACTCTCTTCTTCCTCCTCCTAAGAAGAAACAACGAACCATGGTCGAAATACTTGAAACAAAGTCCAAATATGACAAAGACAATTCACTCAAAAACAGTTTGACTCTGCAATGCTGGATTACTTTTGCACTGATCTGGCATCCTTTTCAGTAGTCGAAGGAAAAGGTTTCGGTAGTCGAAGGAAGAAATTGTTTGACATTGCAAACCCTAAACTGAGCCTTCATCAAAGAAAAACATATTCAAGAAAGCTTTCAATTCGATCAAGAGAAGTTCAAGTTGGAATGAAAAGCATAATAACGGAGATTACGCCAAATCTAAAAAATGCTGCATTTACTTCTGACCTTTGGACTTCTAGAGCTAAGGACAGCTACATCTCTTAGACTTTTCATGCTATTGACGAAAATTGGAGACTACATCACTGGACACCCCATGTCCAACAGTTCCCAGGCAGACACACAGGTATCTTAATTGAAGGAAAACTGGATTCTTTCTTAAAAGAACTAAATTTGCCTGCTCATTTGCCAATGTACTGCATGAACGGCCAGGCAAGAAACATGAAACTTGCAGTCAAATTGTCAAAGCGCCTTGACCAATACTTGTGCAACAATCATATTTTGCAATGTGCAGTTCGAGACTCATTTGGAATGACTGCTGGAATGGATGATGCGTTGCAAACATGCAAAGGTTTGGGCTCCTTTAACTCACCAGTCAACAGTTTCAGCTGAGTTGCTTGAATCAGAATCAGACGCTCAAGGAATCAATTTTAGACAGTTACGCCAATCTGTTGACACAAGATGGAATAGTAAACTGGATTGCATGGCTTCTGTCCTACATCTAAAGAGTGCAATTATCAGCTTATGTGCAAATGAAGATATTTTTTCTTCAAAGACCATCAGTGCACCACAGTGGAAATCAATCGAGGGAGCAGTAGAAATTTTGGCACCACTTAAAGAAGCTACAGAAACGTGGTCGGCTGAGTCTATTCCAACAATTAACACTGTCGCCGATTCTCTTTATTTATTCCATGACAAAATTGATCAATTTATCGTTGAGACGGATGGAAAAAATGGCTATGGTTTCTTGTATACAAAAAACTTGAAAAGCTGCATTAAGAAAAGATTTCCTCTTTGTCACACTGGAAACTTATTGAGTGCTGCAGCAAACTACTTAAATCTTGATTTAAAGAGACTTCACTTGAAGCTCTTCAAAAAATTTCAAACAACAAAAGAATGGTTAGCCTCACAGGTTAAGGATAATATTGAGTGCCAACCTGTTGCCAGAGTCCTTTCAGTAGATTTGTCCTCTAATTCAAAACTGAAGCGCAAGTTAAACGTCAGACTTGAAACACAAGAGCCAACATCTGAGCTGAATCCTATTTTGAGCAAAATGTTCCAGTATGAATATCTCCCTGATGCCAAAAAAGACTTTCCGATTCTTGATTGGTAGAAATTGCATTCAAATACATTGCCAGAACTCTCTTCATTAGCTAGACAAATTTTAGCTATTTCAGCAAGTTCAACTAAATCAGAGAGAGTTTTTAGCTCAGGTAGAAATGTCGTGCGATCATCCAGACACAACTTACACCCAGAAAAAGTAGAACAAATCATCTTAATCAGAGAAAAAATTGTCTTGTTGGGAAAGTTTGGCAAAAAAATTTTGAATTAATATTTGAAAAAGTTGTTTACATTTGACAAATGTCATTTGTGTCTATTTGTCAAAACCATGTTTTCATTTTTTTTTTTATTTGGATTTTTATAAATTTGTTTTCAAAAATTGTTAAATTTCTCGTCTCGTCTCGGTCTCACGAGAAGTACTAACTTCTCGTCTCGGTCTCGTCTCGGTTTGAAAAAACCTAGTCTCGCTCATGGTTATTTTACATAACTTACTTTTGAAAGTAAAAAAACTCACATTATAAAGTAAAAGTTGTTTCAAAAAAATTAATTACTTTTGCGGACATGTAAATTTACATAAAACGTTTAAAATTACTTATGCAATTTACTTTTTGATAAAAATTAACTTACTCGTGTAAATAAAAAAAAGGAAGTAAAAGACCCATCCCTACTAGGGTGGTCCTTAAAGCAATAAAAAAATTTTTTTTTTGAAATGTTAAGCTCCCACCCTTTTAAAATGTTCCTTTGGGTAACAAGAGAGCCTGCAAAAAATATTTATGCAATCAGACAGTGTTGCTAGGTCGCCCAGCTTGTCTTTTTATAGGGTATAGCAAACATGAACACCGATTACGATTATTCCGAAAAGAGTAATTGACTGAAGTGACAGTTCAACAGTATTCTTATTAGTGTTTGTAACTCATAGTTAATGTAATGGCAGTGTAGAGATATAGTATTACTAGTGTAGTGTGTTGTAATTGTTCAATGTTCAAAATCACCACAGTAATGACTAAATTAGCAGGCCTATAAGACAGTCTGTGCCTGCAGTGTTGACTTGAGGCAATCCGGGTAGCGACGTCGGTGATCGGCCACAACTTGCAGAAGGAATTGGAACTGGTCCTCATCATGGGTTATGAGTTTATTTAACTCCTGCACAAGGGCTACACCCCGTTCAGCATTGTCATTTGTGACCAGAAGTTTGTTCACAATTGTTGTGCTTTGCTTGTAATCATCTCTGCCTTCCATGTTTCGGGGTCCGCGCACAAGAAATCAGAACCAATGTGGAGACTGCTGAGAAGATCACGAGTGTTTGAAGTTACGAAGTCCTCTAAGTTGTGTTGCGATGACTCGCTGGCTTTTAGAATGATTCGTTTTGGACCAGGTTGAACAGATTGTTTGGATTGTAGTGCCTCCACCATATTTCGTTTTGTCTCGGATGAAACGTTTAGATCGAAAAAAGGCAAGGCCCACTAAATATTCCGACAGATACCACAAGTGATGTTCAAGCTTCTTGCAAGTAGCTATGGCAATTTTTTCGTCAAACTGCCTGTAGCTGTAGAGATTCTGAAGCAGTTGAAGGTCATTACGAGGAGCGCTGGCAGCCAGTGGTGCAGTGAACCAGGCTTTCAGATATATGATGACTGTGAAGACGCACATCTTACGGAGGCCTTTCTCTTCAAATGCTGTGAGCTTAAATTGTGACCGGAACATCCAGACTTTGAGTGAGTATATAACTTTCGACATCCATCTAGCGTGATGCATGGCACCTGGTGCCATGAAGTTGATTCCACGTGCAGGATCGGGTGAACCTCCGAGGAAGATGATGGACAGCTGGAGGAGTTCACGATAGTCGTCTCGCACTGACTCACGGAGCAACTGGCTATGAGCAAATTCCAGTGTTTCCTGCTTCACTGCGTACGGAATTTCACCCAACTCTGAGCCTGTCTCATACTTTGTCTGATCCAAAACGGACCATTTCTGCTGAAATCTTTTAAAAAGCAGAACCTCTGGGGCAGACGAGGGGGTAAGGCTTGCTGTAAATGCAGCTCCGGCCAACAGCTCCATTATATGATGGCGACATGCCAAGCACAGCAAATCCTTGCCAAGTGCTCGCTCAATTTCAACACAGGCCCCAATGTGAATTCCAGTATTTGAGCTGATTGTGTCGAAACACATTCCAATAACACGATCTTGGACTCTCCACTCTTGAAGTGCTTGGACTACCGCTGACGCCTGATTTTTTCCTGTTCCACCAACCATCTTGCTTACCTTCAACAACTGACAGACACCAAAACCTGTAACTATTATTAGAAGGCGGTCAACATGATCTTTGCCACAAAGATCCTGCATTAACTTGCCATCCCAATGTACTGTCAACGGTACATCACTTGACAAATTGTTCTTCAAAGCTGCTGCAATTTCCGACCGATATCTCTCACGTCCACGCTTTATAGTGCTACGGTTTATACTGAGGTCGCCGATGTCATATCCCAAACTTTGAGCAGTTTCAGCAATGACGAAAGTGGCTTTCCTGTCGCTCATTTTGGTGCGATCTAATGCAGCACTAACTGAGGTGTTATTACTTTTTTCGTTGCTCTTATTTTTTTTTTGGTGGAGTACAGAACTTATGCGCACTGAATTCATCATCATCATCGATGCGCTCTTCTTCACTGATGTAGTCTTTTTCATCCAACACTGCACTGACTGAAGCCTGAGCCCATTGGTCCTTCGCTCGTTTTCTTCTAGCATTTTCCAGCTCAGTACGCTTTGCCTTCCGTTCTTCCTTGGCTACCAGTGCTGTGTCGATTGAGCCCATATAACCTCGTCAACCAGGTTCCCGCTGTGCGGCAAGAAACTCGAGATCTTCCTGGATTTTTATCATCGTGACAGCGTGAGCGATATCAAGGAGATCGTTCATTTTGCCACAAAATTGGGTTTCATTTGATGTATGCGACTCCGACTTGCGTGTTTTGTGCTTTTTCAGAGTTAACCATTCCTTATACAGTAGCTCCAACTTGGCAATGGCATGATCCTTCCGGCAAGTTGGAATACGAGCAATGTTTCAGACTTTTGTCACCTCTTCAATCACATACGATGATGCTTGGCGTGTTGTGAGTCCAAGATTGAGATGATGATGACAGAAAAGCCCTAGTGCTTCACCATTTGATGCAAGGCGGATGCTGGAAACTGCAGTAGTTGGTTCACCCAGGAGATATAGTGCCGACTTACTACGTGTTGTCATGTTTCGCCTACAAAGTGAAATAAAGAACAAATAAAGTTCACACAGTGCGATGGGACATGCGTTAGGCCCATAGGCTATTTCTTAAAATGATAAAATGGTCAATCGCTCATGAAATTCATATTAATTGTAGAAAGTGTTGAGTGATGCAAAATTAATAAGTAGTAAATTGCTTTCAATGCATAAAAAAAATTACAGCAATTGATTTTTTGCGCTGCCTACAAATACAACGAATGACGCAATACAATTTCAACTGGTCAAGGAGCAAAAAACAAAATGAAACGATAAGTTTATACTCACTATTCCTGGTTTGAAGATTCCTTTGACTCCTTGTATTGTATTTACTGAGTTGAATTGCAGATAGTGAGACGTTTCTATTGCATTAACTGGTAATTATCTCACAAAACACGCATTAATATTTTGAAAAATGACGTTTATGCTAAATGACGTCAACCAACATGCATCAAAGAATACTTATTACTTAATTAGTTGATGGTTGATATTACTAAACACCTGAATCGACCACAAGGTGAAAGTGTTGATTAGTTTCAATGTTTCATGAAAAATAGTTTTCATAAACTAATTTTTTTTTTAAATAAGCCAAAATAACATTTATAGAACATGCTTGGGCGACCTCTAAACATCAACCAAATGTATAAATATTTTTACACAAACATCTTATCATATAAACGAACAATTCTAGGGGGTGGGAGCACAACATTTCAACTTTTCATTTTTAAGGACCACCCTAATCCCTAGTGAACATAATTATGTATAGTTTTACAAATGCATTTATAAAAATTAAGGACCGTACCTTGAGATACTACACACGGGATTTCAAGTATTCCGTATTCCTTTTTTACAACACGTTGTTTTTTATTATTTAGTTAACTTTTAATCGAATTGTAGTACTTATTAACTACCTCATTATGCATCAAATTTTCCAACCAACTAAAGTAATCAGCGGTGTTAAACTCTTTTTAAAAATCGTTAAATATACTTCAAGTAAAGTTTTTTCGTTAAAATTAAGTTTTTTCATTATTTAAATTTGATCAATTAGTATAATTTCAGTTGAATGATTTTTTTGAAATCCAAATTGTTTCATGTAAAAAAAACTTTTTACATGAAACAATTTTGATTTCAAAAAAATTTTACATTTGTTTTTTTTTTTAAATTGTCTAAGATTCTAAAGTAAATTACACGTTCAAATAGAAAAAGAAAATGCAGAAAACGCTGATATCGGCCTGAATTAGAAATGTTACAATAATCATCATTTTTGTAAATTAAAATTATTTTGCTAAATTTATTACAACAGGAAATAACACTTAATCTAAAAATATTTTACTATTTAGAAGGTCCACCAATACTTTATTTATTTGAAATAAGTATATTACTGTGTATATCATCAAATAAGTATATTACTGTGTGTATCATCAAATAAGTATATTACTGAGTATATCATCAAATAAGTTTATTACTGAGTATATCATCGAATAAGTATATTACTAAGTATATCATCAAATAAGAATATTACTCAGTAGCTGATTATCATAGAGGCAAATGAGGCCATGGCCTCAGGTCCCACAGTTTAAGGGGCCCCAAACTTTAATTTTTTAGAAGAAAAAAATTTCAGAACACATATTATTTTTATGATACAATTTCTCTGCAATCTTCAAAAACAAAAGCTATATTGTCTTATTTTACGAATTTATTACCTTACAAGGTTATCACTTCTCAAGCAAGCCATGCAAAAGAAAAAATAATTTTCAACTTAGCTCAAAAATAATCTGGCATTAGAATTTTCTCTTGTGATTCAATTCATTCAAAGTAAGTGTGTAAGTATTTTATTTAGGTAATTACTAGGCACTACACAATTTTACTATTATCATTATCTCTGCTATAATTAATACTAAAGTACGCGGATAATAAAGATGTTTTCAGAATGAGTTCGTTTTTTAAATTTGGATAACTGGTTCCCAAGTTATGACAATTTATGTTGGGCTCAATAACGCCTATTTTGCGTCAAGATTTATTGAGGATTTATGGTACCAAATTTTGATAATAAATTAATTTTTCAAATGCCATCGATGAGAAAGAGTTTCATTGAAGTTCTTATGCTAAATTATTTTTATTGTTTTCTTTTTTATGAAAGAATCAAAGCGTTCAATTTTACAAATTATTATTCTTATATTAGGGGCTCCTAAGGAAGGATTCCACTGCTGTTTGCCCTATTTGGGGCAATTGGATCAAAAGCTATAAAAGCTTTGTTAAAACCGTAAAAATTAACTTTAGATAAAGAAATGGAGCTTTTTCAAACTGTCAGACTAAGCAAATTCATTAAAATTTATAAATATCAAGACAATACGTGAAAATCTTAAGGCTAATTTCCCCCATTCAGGACAATTGGGCCAAAGAACAAACAATAAAAATTAATTTTAGCTAAAAAAAGAGCTTTTTCAAAATGTCAAAATGTACAAAATTATTTTTATTTATAAATATTAGGAAATATGTAAAAATACACAGAGCCCGTTTTCCCATTTTAGGGCAAATTGGGTCAAGAGTACAAAAAGCATAGTATTTTTTCTTTTAAATATGAAATGTGATAGAAAAGAGTTACCCATTGCATTGACACAAGTTATTACTCTGATTGTTTCCCGGTTACCTGATTGACGACATTGTAGATACTTTTTTTAAACTTTTTTTTTTTAAACTCTTATTTTAGCAACTATTTTTCCAGGACAATAATCAAACTGCATCCCAGTCTCATCCATATTCTAAATGTTTCGTGGTTTATGAAGTAAGTTGTTTTCCATTAAGACATTTTTAAGAATGAAAAATATTTCGACACTTTACAAACATTCATACACTGATGTCTAATAGCTGCTGTACCTTCAAAATTTGCTTTAAAAAATTTTTATGTTTTAAAGCAAAATTTTCAGCATATTAAAAAATTGCATCCAACCAAATCTGATTCCTTAAGTTGCACAATTATATGCAAAATTTATTAATTTCTTTTCTTCTTCATCTAAAATAGTTGAATGTCTAGATTTGGCTCCTATTTCCATTACTCCAGAAAGTCAAACTTGTGACAAACATCTTGGAATGTCAAAAACTTGATATGCTGCTCGCTGTGAAACTCCATTTTTAACAGCTTTAATTGTTGGTATCACCGGTTCATCACTCCATAAATATTATTTTCTGCGTTTGCGTCTCTGTATTTCAATTTTCGCTGAATTTTCTATCTTTTTAGTTTTATTTTTTTTTCCCATTAACAACTGAAGTGTAAAAAAAAAAAAAACTATGAAAATTTAATTATAAAACGGTCATGATCGTCTAAAAGTAAATGTCTATGTTTCTATGATTATATCATATACATGTATCAAGTAATTTAAGTTGGTCATTTTTTTTCTTTATCTGTATATTTATATATATATATATATATATATATATATATATATATATATATATATATATATATATATATATATATATATATATATATATATATATATATATATATATCTGATGGTTTGTATTTTTTATCCATATATATATATATATATATATATATATATATATATATATATATATATATATATGGAAAAATCTGTCTGTGTTTGTGTTTAAATGATTAATTTTAAAAACGATGCATTTCATGCATGGTCAGAATTAAGACTTATCATGGTCAGATATAGGATAATGGCTAGAAGTATGTTATAAGATTGTATATAGAAATATACAAAGAAAAAAAAAAAGGAACTATCGAACGTTATACAAAATAAGCATAAATGCATACACAGTTTTAACAATATAATATCATAATATTAGTAGCAATTTAAAAAATTTACAAACGCAAAATGCCAAAATATCGAGTTTGCGTAATATTTATCAAATTTTTGAAAAATGTTTTTAAAGCAGTTAGCAACTCAATAAGTACTTTAAACTGCATATTTATAAAGTATAAAGTCTAAATATTGTATTTTTACTTTAAAACAATCAATGCAACCCTGCATTAAAGATTTTTTTGAAAATCGGCCAGAATAAAGAAAGAGCCAAATATATAGGTTAGTTTATCCTAAATAACTAGCTATTTAGGTTGAACGGAGTACCATAATATTTAGGTTGAACGGAGTACCATAATATTTAGGTTGAACGGAGTACCATAACAGCGTCAAGAAAGATATTGAAAAAATAATAAAAAGTGTTTTTTTTATTGTTTAGTCCAGATATAAAAAACAAATTTGTATAAAAACGAGTATCAAATATTGTAATTTAATAAGCTAAATAACCTTTTTTGATGTGTTAGAACACTAAAAAAGCAATTTAAAACAGTATATGTACTTGTCAAAAGGTGTAAGTAAAATAAACTATAGTTACCGAAAAATTCGCCGAAAAATGTTTATATTCTAAACTTGTCACACGGAAAAAGTCACGTGACTGAAGAGCCTATAATTACAAAAGTTTTTTGAAGTACAACTATCATGCAATGAGTTTTGTTTTACATGAAAAATTTGTTTGAAACATTGCTTGTATGTCGTTTGATGTACGTTTGTGTAACATAAATAAAATTAGGTTTGACGGTATTTGGTTTCAGTTTGTATTTCTATTTATTGCACTTTTTAGGTGGCTAAATAATGTCTGGTTTCAGTCGCACTTATAAAAGCGGTGCAGAAAATCGAAAAAAAGCTTCAGAAAAAAGTGAAAGAGAAGAAAATATATTAAAGAAGACCACCAAACTTGATACTTTTTTCACAAAGTCAATAATAGTGGACAATGCAGTTCCATTCGTAGAACCGTAGTCTCATTTAGAAGCAAACAACAACATAGATACTTTGTTACATACTAATGGTATGGTTGCTGTCCAGTAAATTAATAATCAAACCGACGAAGAACATCAGGACACATATCAAACCGATATAGGATATTGGAAACATGTTTCTCAAGATGTGCAAAGATACTTCATCAGGAATGAAAGTGCTGAAAGTCAAAACATAACCAATAATTTTAAAAAGTCAAAACAAGTTTATCATAATCCAAATCGGATTCGTTATGTTTGTCTGCATCATTCACACGGATACATTCTCTAACTAACGAAAAATCCAACAGTACCTGGCTTTGTTTTTCCCCCACAAATGGAAAGATATACTGTTTTATTCGCAAGCTTCTTTATCTGACCAACAGATTTATGTCATGGGTTTAATGATTAGAAGAACGCAAAACGCGCCATTGAAATGTATGAGACTAGTCTGTGCCACTTAGCAGCAACTCTAACTTACATAGAGCGATTGCAATTGGCTGGAATGGTTGATATCATTTATGAAGAAGGAACTTTTGGAGATCAGTTTTGGAGCGCGTGCTAGATGTTATTAAGTTTTTAATTGCAAGGGGTTCGCCGTTTCGAGGTCATGTAGAAAAGTTTGGTTCACACGAAAATGATAATTACATCGGCATTTTAGAGGTAATGGCAAAGTATGATCCTTTTTTAGCAATCTTACAGTCTTCTAACTGACTCAACACTTGATATATCACACGTTAACCAATTGTCTGTTACAGTTCGGTATGTAAATAAGACTGTGCTTATAGAAAAATTCCTAATATTTATAAATTTACAAACCCAAACTGGTCAAGAATTAGCAAGAATACTGCTGTCTTATTTAAATGATAATGGTCTAGATATCGATTACTGTCGTGGTCAGACCTATGAAAATGCCTCAAATATGTCTTGTCGATATAATGGTGTTCGAGCAAATTTTCAAACAGTGAATCCACTCGCTATATTTATACCGTGTTTTCCACATTCATTAAATTTAGTAGGAAGCAGTGCTGTTAATTGTTGTCCAGCTGCTGTGAAATATTTTGATTTTATTCAAAATGTATACATGTTTTTCAGTGCATCAACACATCGCTGGCATGTTCTTCTCTTGTCAATTTGAGTAAACACGTACGGGTACCAAAGCGACTTTCTCACACACGTTGGTCTAGTCATGCTAATGCAAAACGAGTACTTTCAAAGGGCTACAAGGACTTTTGTTCAGCTCTTAGTGCAATTTCAAAAGATAATGAACAGAAACTGATATTAGGCAGGAAGCTGTTGGTTTATTAAATCGGTTTAATATGCAAGAAACTGGAATTTTAACTGCGCTTTGGGATACAATTCTTCAGAGAATGTACAAAACTAGCAAGCTTCTGCAGAGTTCAACACTCGGATGTAAATACAGATGCAATTATGTTGCATTCCTTGAAAGATTAAATAGAATCAGTCCGCACAGAATTCAGCCTATTTGAGGAGCAAGGCATGATGTTAAGTAAAATAAAGATTTTTAAAGAAAATAGTAGCAGAAAGAAGAAAAGAAAAGTTCAGTTCGATGAAGGATTAGTACCTTCTGTAAAACATTTGGCGATATATCACAGGGTGTGGCAGTAAGAGAAACATTATCAGCAAAAATATCTTTTGGAAATTTTGCAATTACTGTGTCTGGGTTTTCAGAAACTTCTACATGATACCAATCACCTGGATCAAAATCAGATTCGATTAAAGAATCCTCACTTAGATCTGCATTTATAAGTTCAACCTTAAGTACATCATCTCCCAAACTTATAGGCTGTAAACAATTTTTCTGCCTGATACTTTCTTTTGCCTAGTTTATAGAAATGTTTTAGTATTTAATTTTAGAATTAGTGGAAAAGAGAATTAAGTAATAGGGGTTAAACCAGAGCTGAAGTAGTTAGCTAAAAGCATTAAATACCTTTATTCTATACTTAATGTTTTCTGAACCAATAACAAACTTTCTTTGACCTGCCTGAACTTCAACAAAATTTTAAGTCTTCAATCTTATCTTTATAGTTTTTTTATTTCAATCTCAAACTTGTTTTGTTTAGCCAAATCGCCACAATTTCCTCGTTTTACTTTTTTTTTTCAAGTCGGAATAAGACTAGTGCAAATTAAAAAGTTTTTTAACTAAAACTAAATTATTATAATAACTAAATTATAATCAAATCCAGCTTTAATCCAGGATCTCTTGATTTTAGACAAATTATAATCACAGCAACTCTCTGAGCATCTTAAAAAATTTCTTTTAAGGGGACAAGCAATTATATTTGATTTTGATGCAGATCGACATTGCTGGTCATATATTAAGTGTTGAAGAATATCCAAGCCTGATGGAACTGTATATTTGAATAAAAAGATTTTTAATTACACTGATAAACAAATAAAATTTTATTGGGCATATCTTGTTAACTAGGTGGTTTTTTAAAACAAATTAAATATGCTGATTTTAAATATGCAAACCATTTTTCACCATCACGTCAAGTTGTAAAGATATTTGGGTTCAAATCTTTAGTATTTAAGGTAAAGTCCCTAATATTGTCGAAAAAAAAGTTATTCAAAAGTATGTCAACCTGGGTCTCAAAAGAAGCGTATTTTCATATAGATTTTAGAAAAGATAAATATTTTTACTTAAAATTTATTGACAAAAAAAATTATGTTAAAAAATACTGAAGACTTTTAAAAAAAAATTTTAACGAAATGTTTCTCAGCAATAATACAAAAAGTACTTATTTTTATTACAAACAAATACCATTTTTAAAATCTCTATGAAAATACGCTTCTTTTGAGACCCAGGTTGACATACTTTTGAATAACTTTTTTTTCGACAATATTAGGGACTTTACCTTAAATACTAAAGGTTTGAACCCAAATATCTTTACAACTTGACGTGATGGTAAAAAATGGTTTGCATATTTGAAATCAGCATATTTAACTTGCTTTAAAAAACCACCTAGTTAACAAGATTTGCACAATAAAATTTTATTTGTTTATCAGTATATATATATATATATATATATATATATATATATATATATATATATATATATATATATATATATATATATATATATATATATATATATATACTGATTTACATATATATATATATATATATATATATATATATATATATATATATATATATATATATATATATATATATATATATATATATTAGGGTAGTTCTAAAAATAATATTTTTTGAAAATGTATGATGACACCCCCTAAATTTGTTCTATGTAATAAATTAATACTACATTTAAAAAAAAAATTTTATTTAAAAATTTTTTAAATGTAGTATTAATTTATTACATAGAACACATTTAGGGGGTGTCATATGTTTTCAAAAAATATTGTTTTTAGAACTACCCTAATATATATATATATATATATATATATATATATATATATATTTATATGGCACTCCCTAAATGTGTTCTATGTAATAAATTAATAAGCACACAGATATAGATATATATATATATATATATATATATATATATATATATATATATATATACACACACACACACAGTACTGGACAAAATTATAGCACAACCTTTTAAAATAAGCTTTTCATGTAAAATATTTGTATGCATTAATCATATTGTTGAGAGGTACTGTATTTTTGAAATTAGTTATTTAAAATGTGCACATAAAATTAAAAATTTTGTTTATTATTCATTGTAGAAATGAACAATTGTACAAATGTACACAAAAAATGTTGGTCAAATTT
The DNA here is from genome assembly GCF_038396675.1 of Hydra vulgaris. NCBI lineage: Eukaryota > Metazoa > Cnidaria > Hydrozoa > Anthoathecata > Hydridae > Hydra > Hydra vulgaris. Next base: position 12,866,639 of record NC_088927.1, read on the forward strand.
ATAGCACACTCACATTCATTCTTAATTTTGAAAGTATGTATGATTAAGTATATTGATGCATTGTTGGGTATGATATTTTATTTATCTACTAGTGTCATAGTTGATTATTTAAAATAGCAAATCTTATAAATTTTCAAAGTTTTTTGCAGTAATTTTAAAAGTAAAACATAATTAATGCAATGGGTCGCAAAGCAGTAAGCTCTGAGCAGCGACAACTTGTGAAAAACTTACTTCAACAGCAATTTAATATTGCTGATATTGCTAAAGGTACTAAAATTTCCAGAAAATTTGCCTACAATTTTGCTGATAAAATTGAGTTTACCAATAAAAAAATTGAGCAGATCAAGGACGGCGTAGATGCGCTAATTCTACAGAAGACCGCTATATAGTGACACTTACTAAAAAAAATTGTACTGATTCAAGTTGAAAAATTGCTATGGAGTTAAATGCTGCAAAAGAAAAAAACATTAGTGCAAGAACAGTTCGTCGTTGTTTGTTAGAAAAAGGGTTGAAAAGTTACACACAGAAACGACATTGTTATCGAAATAAGGCTCAGAAAAAGAAGAGACTCACTTGGTGTAAAAACTATGTGTATTATTTAATATGTGTATTATTTGTAAGAATTTTTTAATGTTATTATAATGATTATTACAACAAATTTGGTTTCCTGTGTTATTATGAAATCAAGTTGCTTCATTTATCAGCATAAAAATCAATTTTTGTTTGTCAGGACAAAAATTTAGTCAAACTAATTTGGAGGAAAAAAATCAATGTAAGAGTTTTAATGAAAATTACATAAGAAATAGTAAGCACATGCTTGCCAATTGAATCAAAATTTTAAAGATTCTTATATATAATAACACTATGTTGGACCAACGTTAGAATTCGACGCTCGCCCAACACTGGATGTTAACATTGAGCCAATGTTAGCCCAACGGTTGGCTGCAACATCGTGCTGACTTTCAAATCCACGCTGTGGCGACGTCAGTTGCCGACCATCGGCCAACAAATTTTTCGACGTTGATCCAACTTTAATGTGCTATCTGGATACTTAGGTTTCAATAGTTCTGAACTTAAAAAACTTGCAAAATATTTTTCCAAAAATAAATAATTGAAATCAATTTTGAACTTACTCCAAACACACTTTTCAACAATTGACAGCTAACTGAGCAATAACCTAACTTTTTGACAGATAGGGTGGACTGACACAATTGCAACAGTTTCAAAACAATTATAGTTACATTAGTAATTAAAATGCACAAAAAAATTATTTAAAAACAATTTATTTGCTTGCAAAAATCACACACATATATATATATATATATATATATATATACACATATATTATATATATATATATATATATATATATATATATATATATATATATATATATATATATATATATATATATATATATATATATATATATACAAATAGATAAAAAAATTATATTTTAGTGCTCTTGTTCGTCGAGACGAAAAATGTTATAAAATATTTATTATTATTTTAAAATAACTATTATTACTATAACAACTATTGTTATCATAAAACTACAAATTTTCGAAGATATATATATATATAAATATATATATATATACATAAATAGATATATATATATATATATATATCTGTATATATATATATATATATATATATATATATATATATATATATATATATATATATATATATATATATTCCTTCAGTTAAACGGCCTTAAATAGTTATATTTTAGCGCTCTTGTTTGTAGAGACTTTAAAAATATTATAAAATATTTATTATAAATAATAATAAATTAACCATAAAAAAGTATTTAAAACAATAATAAATATTATTTTTTGTGATTAATAATAACTATTTTTATTATAAAACTTCAAATTTTCAAAGAGGGCAAAAAGTTAAAGGTTCAATTATTTTGAGCAATATATCTCTACTGTCCAGTGTTTATTATTTTTGATATAGAAATAAAAAAATAATAACTTTTTATTTTGGTTAACTAGCATCAAGAAATTAAAGTAAAACAAATAGGGATGGAATTTTACTTGGTTTCCAAATAAAACATTCTATAGCGTGTTTCGTTTTTTTAAATAAACATATATAACAAAAAATCCATTTTAGGATTCTGGGTAGTTTCTTTATGGGTATTTATTAGAGAAACAGCGTTCAGCCATTCCTGGCTCATGGTCGATCAAAAAAAAGTTTTTAGTCTACGCAGACTACTAAATGATTGTTTTGCTGTACAAGTTGACACTGGCTGTACAAGTTGACAAGGCAATGCTTCTCAATTCAATTTGTTCTTTAGCGCAGATAAAATCTAGACCTGATTCTTAGCTCTTAGCTTTGTCAATGAAAAGGTCCTGGTGAAGCTGCAGTCTTTGATAATTAGGAAAATCATCCTTGTAGAAGTTTTTTATGTCGTCAATACTGCATTCAGTGTAATTTGATCCAATCACAAACTCTTGAACTCTTTTTAAATGACAAGTGGTTTCAGTTGATTCAAATCTATCAGTGAGGCCAACTATAACTGCATCTAAACTGGTGAAGTATAACTGCTAGTAGATCTCATTTGGGTACTTTGGTTGGTAACAAGTATCCCTGAAGCCGACTTCAAATCTTGTAGGTACTTTCCTCTTCCTGGGCAGAGCTGGTTCGTCAAAATCCATTGTTTTAGCAGATTCAGTTGCTGCATCGAAAAGTGTTTTTAAACTTGACACAGTACGCAAAGATCTCAAAATTTATTTCAGGGTCTGAATGATGGATTCAGCCTTACTAAAGTTGAGTTGGCTTCCCTGAAGGTGAATGCTTGAATCTTCTAGGATGATAAAAATGATTCGAAATTCCATTTTAAAAAAGGTGTCAAAAACCTGAAAAGAAGACAAAAAGGCCATTGCTTCCACTCAGCCTTTGGTAAAATTAGAGTTAGTGGTAAGGTCTTCCAACCAAATCAGAAGTGATCTGTAATTACTGGTAATAGATACTAGAGATGGCTTGCGCATTATTTATTTGGTTGGCAAAAAGATCTAAATAATGTTCCATTTTGATGTCCATCTTCGCTTTCATTTTGGTCTTTTAGGCTTAAAAACCAAGCAAGTCTCTTTGGTGAGCCTCTGGTAAAAGTGATGAACTTTTGAATGAGTGACATGTTACTTTCTATATCAGGTATGAATTTTATTTCATCTTGTGCAACCAAGTTTAAATTGTGAGCTCTGCAATAAACATATTGGGCTCTGCTTTCTTGTTGAAGAACAAGTTTTTTCCAGCCAGCTATTTCAGAAGACATGGCAGCAGCTTCATTGTAGCATTGTTCCCAACAGTTCTCGAGCCTTAAGTTAAAATGGAGAAGGACATCTTTCATAATCAAAAACAGATCCTCGCTTTTAGTTGTGGTTGTCTCATAAAATCCACAAAAGTCCTTATTAATATGGAACTCGCCGTTCGCAGTAAGGAAGGATATCTGTTGGTTAGGCTAATAATACCTGGTTTTCCTGTGTTATCAGACTATTCATCCATCATGAATTCAAAGAAATCCCTTTTTAATATTGTGTTAATAATTCACAGTAGATGACTAATGAAATACCCTACAAAATTTTATTTGTGATATCTGGAGATATTCACTTGTACTTCTTTGGTCAATTCATCCATTTTTTCAAAACCGGTCCATCCATCAGTTCTAATAGTTGGAATAGATTTGAAGACGACTTTGTCTTGCCTCTGATGGCTAAGCTTTTACAGCCCTAAAAATCAGACTAGAAAAGATATGGTTGAGAGCTTTTCTTGCTTCCTTCACATTTTGTATATGTTGAGTAGAAAATTTACTGGAAACTGTAGAATCTGACTTGCTTGACAAAATCATTTCCTTATCGGCTCGGTAAAAATGCCTAGATTTACGACAGTGAAACTTCTAATGAGCTTTTTTCCGATTATTAAATCCATTAATAACAAATCCTAGAGCGGATTTTCTTTCTCTTGATTCAGTAGGCAGCGGAAGCTTCATATCAGGAGCTTTGACACACGAAGAACAAAAGGCTTTTACTTTAACAGCGTCATACTTAATCCACTTGTACTCGTATTCCCAGCAGGACAGATATTGACAAATGTTTTTTTCTGAATTTCTTCCATTTGAAACTTCTGCTGAATTAGATTTGGATGACGATGAATAGGGAATTCTGTAAAGAAAAATCTCTTATTTTAGGTTGCTATTAAAAATCTTTTATGAATTATTAATGAGGTTAAGTTGCATCTTTTTTGTTGATCCCCACTATTATTATCAACAAGATCTGAACTGTATGAATGTAACTTTAACATATCATCAAATAATGATGATACTTGTAAGGCAGATGAAATGGGCACATTAGCATTATGAGAATCATTCTTCTTAGTTCGAATGATAAACTTATCCACGCTGTAAGTTTTTCAAAAAAAGTTTTTAGTATTAGTTGTAAGTTTTTTTTTAGTTTCTTTAACTTTAATTATTTCTTAATTAATAGAAATTAATTAATCATTTTTAAAGAGTAATTGACAATAATCTGTAATTTAAATAAATAATAAAGTAAATAAAAAATAATAGTTGTAATTAATTTTTAAAATGCGACTGTTATAATTAAAAATAAAAGAACAAATATACAAGCATCGCTCAATATGTTTACACAAGTAAAAGTAAAAAGCAGCTAATTAAAAATTTAACAGCTCTTTTTATGGAAAAAACTTATTTAAAAATAAAAAAACAAATTAATATTTATTATAAGAATAGATAAAATTTCAAGGGAGGCAAACGAATTTTAAAGGGGGCAAGGACAACGAGTCTTAAGGGGGGCAACCTGCCCCCGTTGCACCCCATACATAAGTATTAGTACTTATATAGAAGAAAATCTAATTATTGATAGAAAAGTTAATTTTTTTATGTTTTAAATAATCAACATTGAATCTCTTTTCCAATTTCAATCTCAAACTTTTTTGTTGTTTATTATTTAATAATATCTTGAGTTAAAAACCTTTGTGTTTAGTTTACTTCAAAAAATTCATTTCGGCTTTTAACAGCGTTTGTTTATATATAACACATATGGGGTACATTCGACCTACCTAGCTGGGGAACATTCGACCGGTGCTTGAAAATGCCACGATAATTTTTTTCTCTTATCTTTTAGATGCCTCAAAAATATGTAACAAAAACAGATAGAAATAAAAGAAATGAAAATGTGGTAAAGGAAACAATTATTAGTATTTTCAAAGATTCACTGTCTGAAACACAAGTCTGCAACACAAGTCTGAAACACTGTCTAAAACACAAACACAAAAAGATTTCATGCCCAGATATGTTACAAATACAGCCCTAATAGGAGAACCAAGTGAAAGTCTAGGGGTAATAGGTAATACATCATTACAAAATAATTTACCACCCTTATCTTCCAATAAAACGGATTCCTCCTGCAACTACTAGAATAACTCTAGCAATTGAAAACTGATTCTAGAACATGTGTGGCCCTTGCCTTAAGCTTCTCAAAGACAAAAAAAAATAAAGAGGACACCAAGCCAACGATATATGCTGACACTCCTGAAAAGGAAAAGATTAAGAAACTTCATGAGAAAAAAAATTTTTTTTTATTTAACAATGTATTTCATCAATAAAGACTCATCAGAAATACATTTCTTCAAGGAGACGCCATCATAGTACAAAATATAAAAATATTTTCGTCACTGTATATTATAGTTATGTTTATAATTTATTTTTTTTTAGCTCGCTAAAGGTTGTTTTTTTTTGCATTTTAGTTTTTTTATATTATGTGCTTATTTATACTTTATCAAAATTGGTAGTAAGTTATTTTTGTAAAATATTTTGAATTCAAAAAAGGTTTAAATCATTTAAAATAATCAATAAAAATCACAAAGAAAAAGAAGTAAAAAAGGAATAAAAAATCATCTACTCAAAAAGAAAAAGATGAATTTGATTAAATATAATTTTTTATTTTACTTGATTTTGTTGTATCTTATTTAATTTAATTTTTTTAACTTATTATTTATTATTATGTGCTTATTTATTCTTTATAAAAATTGGTAGTAAGTTTTTTAAAATTATTACTTTATTAATTTATTATTTAATAAAATTTACCGACGACTTCGAAGGTCGGTATCAATCGACCCTCAAAATTGTTTTTCAAGATTAAGTTTTGCAGTGCCTTTAAAAAAAAATTGCGCATCGCTTGTATGAATTATGGAGAATTAATAAATAAAGATGGTCATAATCTAGATGATAATAATTATTAACGCAAACCAAGTTTGAAAATTGAAAAAATCAAACTAGATAGTAACAAACCTTCCCACTTGTCTAGGATTCATTTGGTAAAACAATCAACTTCTAGTGGAAATATGAAAAATCATTTATAGACAGAGTTGTCATTGATAAAATCTCATCAAAAAAAATAAATAAATAACAATATATTAAGAAATTAGTGGGTCTCAGTCAAAAGTCAAGTTTGATAATATTCGTGAAATTGCACTTTGGTTTTGTTGTCATTAAACCTTGTACAAAGAAGCTAAAGCTGCAGCAAATTTTGCAGATTTTTTGAAGGATGTTATAAAAGATATATTTAGGGAACAGTGTTGAAAATTATGTTTAATTAAATTGAGTGTCTTAATCTTTCTATATATATACATATATATATATATATATATATATATATATATATATATATATATATATATATATATATATATATATATATATATATATATATATATATATATATATATATATATTATATATATATATATATACCGATTATAGTCTTTTTGATTTTCAACTGATTAATGAGGTTTTTGTTTTCGACCGATTTGTTTTTCAACCTATTTTATAGATTTTCATTTTCAACCGATTTGAGATAAATTAATTTTAAACCTATTATTTGGTCTTTCTTTTTAACGATGCTTTTTTCACACTATAAATTAAAAAAAAAAAAATTAACAATCAATAAGTTTTCCAAGCATTTATTGAACCTTATACCTCCTGATTCTGAAGACAGCGCTTCAATCACTGCGCCAACGCTGATCAAATTTGACTCGTATTCAAATCAACAACAAAAAATACAAAGTACATACTGGAAAAGTGAAGTTGTAAAATTGAAAATACAGTAGGTTAAAAATTCAGTAGGTCAAAAATACAATAGGTCAATGATTTAGTAGGTTGGAAAAGCAGCAGCGTATGAGTTTTTTTTTGCCAACCAGAGACAAAAAAAAATCCTTAATAATTGACATTTGCTAGCTATACTTCAAAACTTGCCGACTATACTTCAAAACTTGCCAAATTAAATGCTAAATGTACAAATGTGCCAACTCAAATATAACATATATAACAGCTTTGGGGTGGAGGTGGGGGTGGTGAGGGGGTTGGGATAATCCCTACACTCCCTGTTTGGGATGGCCCTGAATAGAATGTTTCTACTTTTCAAACTATTTTCACGAATAAAAAAATAATTAAATATTCAAAATGTTTACGGTTTTAAATCTGATATTGTTATTGTAGCTAGATATATGTATTTTTTTAATTTCAAATTTCAATCGCAAATAAGAGAATTTTAGAAGACTACAATTCTTTTGTTCAAATAATTAAAAAAAAAATAGCTAAAAACAAATTGCGTATTTATAGAAATTGTTTAATCTTGATATCGCTTTAAATTAAATGAAAAAATAAAGCAATGGTATTGCATTTTTCAAATTCTATCCGAGATTTCTTGTCATACAATTTTTAGTAAGAAGCTTATATTATGTGTAAACAGCATAAAAGATATAAATAGAAACATTTGTATGGCTAACTTTTGTGAATCTTTTGAGTATATAAAGTAGATTTAACATACGAGTAACTTAACTGGATGTTTTTATTTAGTTTATTGGTAAATTTACTGCAATTTATTTTATCCGTTCAGTAAATCTAACTAAATCTAACTTTAAAATATTATTGGCTTCCACACAGAAATTTAAAGTAATTTAAATTCAAAAGTGCATTATGTTGAACAGTAATTTCCACGCAAGAGAGCAAGCGATCATACTTCTATTCAAAAAATTAATTTACAACCCCTAATAAAAAACTTAGACAAGAATATTACTTTTAAGAATGGCCGAAAGAAATGCTATATTAGACGCAAAAATTAAAAAAAAAAACAAAAAAAAACAAAAAGCAAAAAAAAAAATTTTAAGAAAAATCTAATTGTGAAGGTGTAAAAAGCAATACGCTTAACTACAGCCCTGTAATATAACAAACATACCTTTGTCATCTTTGTCATCGCAAGCTATCCAAATTTGGTTATACTTTTCTACATAACATAACTCACGTGGGTTATGTATAGAAGATAATGTTTTCAGTCCAAAAACCAATTGAAAAGTTGGAGACAGTAACACACTTAAAGCATCTTTAGCTTGAGGTCTTTTGGAAGGCTCTTGATGCCACAATAATATCATCAACTTTGTTAAATGAACCAATCCATAAAATGCATGAGGAATGTCATAAAATACTGGTCGAAATCCCATTTTGACATTCTGATTGACTTCATATCCTTCTGAAACATCGTGAAAAGGCCTTTTATATGCAATTAACTCATAAATAACAATTCCAAATGAGTATATATCAACACTAGAATTATATTCATCTAAAGATGATCGGTACAAAATCATTTCTGGAGCAGTGTAACCTTTGGTGCCATATAATGTTTTCATACCAGACGGACTCATGAAGTTTGCTGTACCAAAATCAGTTAACTTTATATTGATTTTTGCATTATGATTAAGCGAGAATAATAAAATATTATCTGATTTTATATCGCGATGAATAATATACTTTTTATGCATAAAAGCTATAGCACTTGCTATTTGCTGACAAATTCGAAACTTGACAATTCTAGGAATAACTTCGCGCTTTTTGTGAATGACAGATGATAAAGAACCACGACTAGCACGTTCCATCACAACACATAATTCTGGTTTCAGTGAGAAACCTAAAAATTGAATTATATACGGGTGATGACGCAACTTACTGAGCATTATAACTTCTTGTCGAATATTGTAAAACTGATTCAATGATGATAAGAGTACATCTGAGTTGACCATATTAAGTTCATAAAACTTTATTGCAGAATTAATTTTGTTTTTACATTTGCCACTGTACACTTTTCCATATTGTCCTTCTCCCAGTTTATATTTCTCATTTTGTTCGCATTGAAAATCGTTAGAAGTAAATTTCATTGTTTTTGGTAAATCTTGGAAAGTAAGATCTGGACAAAATTCCTCTATGTTTACTGTTCTTGGATTATGAAGTTGTTCACACATTACCTTACAAACATTTTCTTCTGAAGATTTATATATTTTTTCAAAAGCAGTACTTATATTAAAAGTGTAAGGTTGGTTTAAACCCAAACTTGTGCAAACAGGACATGCTAATGAAGAAACAACAGTACCTGAATACAAAAGACCCTCATACCACTCTTCCAAAAGTGTTCTAATATGATCAACAATATAGCCGAGAACACGATAGCCTAGAGGGGATTTAGATACACGTATTTCAATTGTTTCTTGATCTGGTTTTACTGTGCTATGTAACTGTTGTATGGAAAAATACAATTGTGGGTGGTTAAATATAATACCTTTGTTCCAGCAACTTAAATAGCCTTTGTCTAAAAGATATGCTAGTTCATTGCAATCATTAAAATATTCTTCATATTCTTCATCATTATTTGAAAGCTCCTTAATAAATTGAGCATTGACTTCATCATCTTCTTCCGATTGATTTTTTTCATGATCTTGTTTTGAAATAAATTCAGTTGTAGCATTCAAGGAATCTGTAAAGTCAATATTTTTTGAATCATTTTGATTTACTTCATTATCTGCATTAAAACTAAAAGTTAAATTATCTTTTTCTGCAACTCCGTCACTTGTATTTGCTTTAAATTTAAGGATAACACAATCTACAAGTTCTTGCAATACATTCAATACATCATTTTCGAGATGGTGCAAACTAGGTGTTGGACAATTTTCCAAGATAGGAAAATTAACTTTGTCATTCATTTTACTAAAATCACCATTAGATTTATAAAAGTCTTTGCAGCCTTGTTCAATATTAGTTTTACAAGTCATACTAGCTGTAAATAATTGATTACTCGCACCAACATAACTTAGTGGAGAGTTAACATATCCCTTATTAATGTGCACTTCCGAATGTGAATTACAATCTTTTAAGTCTTTTAGCGAGTCAGAGTTGCTCATACAATTTCTCTCTAAAGAGGATTTTTCAAAACAATTATTTATAAAAAAACAATTTGTTTTTGATTCTGAAGAAAATGTGTGATCTTGATCTAAAGATTGTGTGCCATTTGTATTTAAAAACTCTTCACATAAAACAGAATCACAGTTATTCTTTTGTACATTTTCTACTGAAAGAACTTTAGGCTTTAATTCGATTTTTGGATTAGATAACATTTCTTTAGTTATTAACAAAAAACGAGTAATAAATCGAGCCCAAAATCCATATGGCACACAATTAAAAAAATAGTAACGAGTAAGAAGACTGCTTGAGTCAAATGTATGTTTTGGAGAAATTATTGAAAGTTTTGATGGAACAAGAATTCTGTGATCATCAATTTCACAAGCAACCTGGAAACGCCATAGTAACCTTAAATATTTTCTTATTGTGTCCTGATTATCACTGCCCCAATCTCTTCCTAAAATCAACTTTAAAACAAAAAATTACTGTGGCAAACAACAACATTATAACTAATTATAAGAGAATAAAAATTAAGTAACATTTAAATAATAAATAAAATAACTAAATAACTAATAGCTAATAGGAAATATTCAAAAAACTATCATTTAATTCATAT
>NC_088927.1:12880000-12982500 GCF_038396675.1 Hydra vulgaris
GTGTAGAATACTTTTTAAAGTTGTTTAAATATATATATATATATATATATATATATATATATATATATATATATATATATATATATATATAATATATATATATATATTGATGATTAGACATTCTTCCTGATGAAGAAGTAATTTGTTGAAGAAAAATCAAGATAAATGTTTTTACTAATTTAACTTACTATTGCTTTGCTCTTTAAGAAAATTGAGCACTCTATTTGTAGAATAAACTAACATAATTTATATATATATATATACACTTTTTTTTCCATATATATACTTTTTTCTCTGATAGTCTGGTTGTTATTAAAAATGCTTTGCTTATATTGGTATAACAGTTTCACCTCATTTTAATCCATTTAATATTATGTTTAATTTTTTTGTGCTTTGTTAACATATTTCATTGTAGTGACTTCATTTGTTGTTTTTGTTGTTTTTACTAAATTTTATTTAAACTTCTTTTATCTTTTTAAGATTTAAAAAAAAAAAGAAATTTTTAATTGGGTTTTAATGATACACTTACTTGTTTATAATTTGATTTTAAGACTAGTTCACATGTTGTTCATTATGTTATACTTTTGAATAGCGAAATTCTATCTATATATCTTTGTCAGCATCAGGTGTTTATAAACTTTGTATGGTTTTTTTTCCCTCCAAATTTACATAGATTTCTCTATCTTATCGGCTTGAGTGTATTTCTCCAAAAAGTACCAGTGATTAGTTGTGGTTTTAATAAAGTTTTATGTTATAACGTTTTTTACTTTTGCTGTGTCATGTAATACTTTGAGTTTTTTATATTAGAACTTATTACTAAAGTGTTTCTTATTTTCTATTTATATATTTCAACCAATTTTTGACCATTGATATAATAAATGCTTATTTTGACTTTTTTTTTCTGTAATAAAGTTTTATTTTGATTTAATTATTTTTTATTTTATCATGTTATTTGATATTGAATTCACATTTCTTACTTTCCATAATAGTTCATTAAAAATAATAGTGCTTTACAAATTTGGGTGTAGTTAGATTTTTGGCTGTTTGAAGTGGAGTCCTTTTTTAAGAGCAGGCATAAATTGAAGGGTAAAACATAAATGTTGATGATGTTTATCTGACGGGATAAACTACATAATTGGTGCTGAGCTTTTTTAAAATGCCACTATTAATAAACATGATTCTGGGGAGAAGTTTATTACCACCACTACATAAATTATGATAAGGGGGTCCAAAACTAACTTTCTTTGGATATGCGTAGTTTAACCAATTTTTCTTAACTAATTTTTTATGCTGATTTCGAAATTACTTAAAACTTTTTTTTCATGATAGATATTTGTCCTTCTACTTAAACTTCAATAAAAGTGGTTATTTTGACAAAATAATCAATTGTTAAACTAAATGATAAAAATGGTAAATACTTTTCTTTTCGTTTTATCAATAAAATATGTAATCATTGAATGTGCATAGCTTTTTGTTGCATACACATGCAACTCCATATAAGGAATGAATTGTAGCAATTACTATTGAAAATGCAAAATAACTTTATTTAGCCATGGCACAGTGGGCCAGAATGCACTTTTACTGGACAAAATTCATAACTAATTTAATATTAGAGCTATATTCACTAAAATTAGTATGAGTACTAATATGATGTCTGCGCTTTTTATGAAGGTAATATTTTTTTATTTCGTTGCTATGGATACCTTTTGTTTTGCTTAGCAACAACCTACTTTTGTTATCTGCAGATATTTTATAAGTGCTATATTCACTAAATTTGGCATGAGTACCAATATGAGATCACACTTCTTACAAAAGTGATAATTTTTTAAATTTAGTTGTTATGGATACTTATATTGCTTAGTTACCGGATACTTTCCTTAGTTACAAAGTGGTAAATTGATATTTGAATATCTTATCGGATTTTTGACCCACCTATATTGAATAAAAATTGAGTATTTAGGTAAATAATGTTTTAGGAATAATAAAAGCAAAAAATAGTGCAAGAAAACGTTATCAATTTTAAATTACATCAAAAAATTATAAAACAATAATATCGTTTGAAGATTGTTTAAGTAATTGTAAAACATCTGAAGGAAATGCTTTATGATTTGTTTGGTGTGATGTTGATTTACGCAATGATGAAATAACAGGATCACTGGAAACTAGGAGTCTATTGATAAGATCAGTATTTGTTGCTTTTCTGGATGTTTTTCGGCTGAAATTTTCGCGATAAGATTTAAAGTCTTTATTTCTCGCCTCTTGAGCTTCCTCTGACATAAGTCCGATCGGTGATGTAAGGCTTTTAATTATGCCATGTCCATGTATCAATACTTTGTGAACTGATTGAGCCATGTAATACCATGGATAATGGGACACATATAGTCTAAAAGTGTCAAAACAATAATCCTTGAACTTTAAGCAGTCTATTTCATATCCTGAAGAGAGCGTTACCAAGATAATGTAAAATCTGAATATAAGGTTTTGGTCAATACCCAGAATTTCAGCTGTTTGTTCATATGCTGCAAAAGCACGCCTTGAGGTATTGCCATCATTACTTGTTCCAGAACCACCACTTTTAGGGAAATCAACAACAAGTCCCATTTTGTTCATAAAATCAGTCTGAATCTTTTGTTTAGCTACAGATGCCTTTTCTTTGTGTTCTTTAGATCTTGCTTGCCACTTTCTTGTTTCTTTTTTATATGCAATGTGCAATAACATCTCAAAAAATCGAATCCATGCATGAAGACTGGAAAGACCATATTTGAACTCTCTGTTAGTATAATCTATATTAAGGATATCAAGACTATTCATATTTTTTGGAGAGACACCACACACTGAACAGCATTGGTATGAGTTATTTTTTTCAGATAATATTGTTTGAACCTTCCCATCAATCATTGTAAGTTCAATAATACAGTTCACTTTAATAGAAGATCTGCAAACCTCTAATAAAATCATACCCAAGCTTTCTATCTCACTTTTAATGTACTGATCTTCTTCAATCACAGATTCCTTGGATTCCATTTTGTATGCAAATCTTATGGGTCTACAATAGGCTGTGGAGGACGACTTTTGATTTCAAATAGGCACCTTTTCGTTGCTGTTGTTAAATCCAGTCAAATCCAATGGGACAAGACAAGTAATAAATAATGATTCTTCACGCTTTAAATCTCTGTTAATGTCGGGTTCTGATAAAACTTGTTTATAAATGCTTTGGCCAGTAGCACCATCAAAACCAGCCTTACACATTAGTGTCATTGTTTTTATTGCTTTGTCGTTCAATATCAAGTGCCTTAGTACAGGTTCCTGAACTGCACAGATTCTTTGCAAAGTATGAGTCATTAAATCTTTTAAAGGAACTGAAGCTGAATAGTCCTCCACTGTTATGTTTGCAGGATAACATTTCAATTTTGCATCTCTGACATCATTGTAAGCGGGGTAGATGTTATATTCTTTCTCCAAGGCTCCGCTTCTAATCAATTGATAGGAAGCTTTTGTCAGACTTGCATCAATTATTAAAGCCAGTGCTTCGTCTGCTGAATATTTAGTTGCTTTATCTGTATTTGATATATTTAAAACATTTTTGGCAGCAATAACAACAGATTCATCTCTAAATTTTTTATTAGCAGCAAAAAATAATTCATTGGATGAATGAGATCAATTAAACACGATACACGCCGTTTTTTAGTTTTATTAGAACTATTATCAAATGCAACTGGTTTTCGACCACGTCTACTTGCAGTTGGTTCATTGTCTTTTTTTCTGACAATTAAATATTCATTAAGCCAGTTCACAAACTTCTTTTCAAAATTTTTCACAGTATAGTTTGCAGATTTCCACTTTTTTTATACAAGTAAACAAATCGTTGAACAGCATGTCTAAAATCAACGTCTTTAAAATCAGCAAATTTTGGCTGAATAAATTTTAATATATCTTCAGTAATATTTTGTTTTGAAATACTAAGATTGTTTTTTTGGAGAAAATTATGAATGTCTAAGTTTAACAAAACCATACCTAAATAATTATTGTAACAAGTATTTTGTATTTAAAAGTAAAATGTTATAATTTATATGCCGCCTGGACTACTAATACTTGTTAGTAATTAAGTTACTACAAGCGTTAGTAATTAAAATTAAAAGTAATTAAATTACTGTCAGTGTTAGTAATTAAATTACTAACAACTACCGAAAGTATGTTGTTGCTATGTTATGCAAAGTAAGGTATCCATAGTAACCAAAAAAAGTTAACCTCATAAGAATTCTGAATCTCATTTTAATACATACCCACAATATTGTGTATTTAGCGCAAGTAAAATACTGTTAAAACAACGTTAATGTAAAAATGAGTTGTTGCTATGCAAAATTTAGTACCATAGCAACCAAGTTAAAACATACATAAAATCTGAACGGGGATTTAAGGGGACGAGCAATCAATTAAAACTCAATTGAAGCATCATATAGCTCAAATAAATATAAGTGTTATAAATATAACTAATAATTACCACAATTTGCCATGTGTTGACATGGCAAATTGTGGTAATTATTAGTTATTGTGCGGCAAAAAATAAGTTTCTTAAGAAATTTTTTTTTTTAATCTGTGATTTTCAAAGTATAACTGAGATAACATGCTATAACAAATTTATTTCACACATTGGTTTTTCTTATCTCTAAATACTCTAGAATAACATGTACTAATTTTTTGTTTCAAAAACGTAGATGTAATTGAAATATAACACAACGTTGATGTCACCGTTAATTACTTATTTATAATTTTTTTATTTTTTTATTTAATCTCAATATTCAAATGCTTAGAGTCCTGGTAACTAAGGGATTTAATATAAATAAATTATCAATAGATTTCTCCTAATATATGTAGATACTAAAATTAAATAGGTTTTCAAGATTAGACAACTAAAATTTTTCCCATTTTGTCCACCTACTGGCCCACTGTGCATGGTGCAGTGATTTGAGTTCTTTGTGAGAATCAAGAGGTCTGAGGTTGGTTGTTGGCTCTGACCAGCTAAGGATGTGTAAATTTCCTAGTTAAACTGCTCTTCCATATTGCTTTGCGATAAGATGAGTAGGTCTTCTAGGAGCTTTTTAACAAATTAAAAAAAAAGCCATTGTAGGTGATTGTGGATTGTTGTGAGAACTTTCCAAGTTAAGTAGAAACTTTAAATTATTAGCTTATTCTTCTGTAGACATAAGACAGCTTTTTATTTTATTATCAATAATTATAATTTTAAATAAAGTGGATCTTTGTATTATTATTGTACTATTTTTGAATATTACTAAAATAAACATCTCATTCATCGTTTTTAACATTTAATATATCGATACATTTACTGACATCTGATTTGCATGTAAATGGGCTGCCTTGTAATTTCAAACGAGCTAAGATATAATATCTCTTGGACGCCTAATGCAAAGCTTACAGTTCTTTTTTTGCTAATCTGCTCTGTGACTGGTTTCAACTGTATTTTACATTTTTAAATTTTTTAACAATGAGAAACATTTACTAAAATACTTTTAAATTACCTAAATCTTGATTTCACAATGGTTTGGATATTTAAGTATATTATCACAAGAAATTTTTACAATCAACAGTATTTCCGAAGTTGATTTTAATAATTTCCATGCTGACGCTTAAGTTCCATCTTATTTTTAATTGTTTAATAAACTGCAAAAACTTGATTAAAAATGTAATACATCAGTTAATCCATTAATGCATCTTTTTTCCAAACTCATAATACTTTCTTATTTTCTGTTCAAGAAATATAGCTAAATTTTGCTAAACTATTTGCAAGAATTATACAATCATCCAAGTTTTTTGATGCAAATGTACGAACTGTTTCTGCGACTACTGAGCAGTCAATCTTATACAATAAAAATTTCCGAAATATAATTTGATGTTGACTTTACCAAAGACAA
Source organism: Hydra vulgaris (assembly GCF_038396675.1). NCBI lineage: Eukaryota > Metazoa > Cnidaria > Hydrozoa > Anthoathecata > Hydridae > Hydra > Hydra vulgaris. The sequence goes on from NC_088927.1 coordinate 12,885,931, forward strand.
AAACAAAAATGAAATTTTTTTGAAATTTTGATTTTGTTATGGTCTCAAAGTTACTTTGATTCGGAACGTAGAAAAAACTTTACTTCTAAACAATATGTTCATCCGCTTCTTACATCATTTTGATATTACAACTTGTATCATCATATTATCACCCGAAAAACTGTTTATTAACAACCCATTTGACTAAAATTTATCTAGTCTTATTACAGTATTAAGTTAGTCTTATTGCAGTTTTTAGAATATATTACTTATCTGCTGGTTTTCATATTACAAAGATATTTTCAAGGTTTTGTATTATCTTTTTATATTTTTATAATAACTCTATTTATCTATCATTATTTATCTTTATATTTTAACATTATCTTTTTATATTTTATATTATCTTATATTCTTTTCTCAGCTTTGTTTTAATTTTTGCCGAGTAAAGGCAATTTAGTATGATAAAATGCGTCTATTACTAGGAGGTTTCTAAAGAGGTTTATTAATTTTGATTTAGTAAAGGCAATTTAGTAAAGGCAATTTAGTATGATAAAATGCGTCTATTACTAGGAGGTTTCTAAAGAGGTTTATTAATTTTAATTTATATGTTTACTAGTTTATGATTTATTTATTAGTTTGTTAGTTTTTGTTGAAGTATTTTTCATTTTAATCAAAATTCAGTTAACAAAATTAATCACAAAGTATTCTCTAACGAAGTAAATCAAAACAAGTTTTTACACTACGTAAGACTTATTTGTTTTGTTTTAGGTATACTTTAATAATAAAATTTCTGTTGACTATGATTTGTATATAAGCTTTTTCTTCTTTTTATATATATATATATATATATATATATATATATATATATATATATATATATATATATATATATATATATATATATATATATATATATATATACATATATATACATATATATATATATATATATATATATATATATATATATATATATTGTATATATATATTGTATATTATATATATATATATATTGTATATTATATTGTATATATATATATTGTATATTATATATATATATATATAAATATATATATATATAATATACAATATATATATACAAATATATATATATAATATAAATATATATATGCAAATATATATAATATATAAATTAAGATGTATATATAAATACTAATATATATAAATACTACAAAATAATTAAACTTTAATAAAATATATAGTTCAATTATAATTAAAATATAAAAACACACAGTATTAAAATATAAAAAATATAAAAACACACAGTATATAAGTGAATTAAATTAAAAGTAGTGAGCATGATAAAACAAAGCAACATTGAAATCATAGGCTGACTTAGCAAATGATAGTTTTCAGGAGAAGTCAGTAGTGAAAGATAATCAAAACAAGCAGAATAGGACTCAGTAAGACATTTAATCATATTGAAATAATTAGTAGCAGTAAACACTTGAGCTTTGATAAAAACTCATCAGTAATGGCACAAGCTATATATATAGCCACAAACTATCACAGAAGAGAGATCAGATCTAAGATCAAATGCCTAAGCAATCAACCAGCCAATTCAGAGGCAGATCAGGAAGATCATGAATACAGGTGAGGATCATTACAGAAACAGAATGGAACCTTGTAAACCCCTAGACTTAATCAAAATATAGGCAAGTATTTATATAAGGATAACTTTGATATTGCAATTGGATAGAAAGAACTTAAATAATTAAAACCTCATCAACACAATTTCAAGTGAGCATATAAAAATAACCATTGGTATATATTTATTCTTAATATTTTTTGTTCTTTCCTTAAATATTTTACAATATTAGTCATTTTATAATTATAATAATTTCAATAAGATTAAAATATTTATACATATATAAAATACAATTAAAATAATTTTAATAGAATGATTACAAGATTAGTTAAGTTTGAAAGAGAAACAATGCAAGATCTCGTAGAAGACCTTAGGGTCTTGTCGACAAGAACCGCTTTGTTTTTCAACTACATTGTTACATTTATTGTATTAAATATATATATTCTCGTCGAAAGTTAAAATAAATAAACGTAAAAGATATATAATAGTCCTATATGTAAATACTAAGAATTGAATTTTAAAATTTTTTATATAAATTAAAAATATAAGAGTAAGTTATCGATAGATAAAATTATCTGTTTAAGTTTTCTTTTGAATGTGTTTTAATTCCACTCTTGAGTAAAATCAAAATATTTCAAAACTATTTTGTTCCATAAAAATCTCCTTGATAAGAGATACAAGATCTACCAAATGTATGCAAAAAAAGTTGTTGGATAAAGTTTTCATTTTGAAGATCTAACTTTTTTTTTTTTAATTTAAGTATAAATTATAAAAAGGATAAGGGGGAAGTGTTAGTTTTACATTTATACATAAAGCAAAGAATATTATATACATTAGGTTGATATACATTAGAATATTCATTTTAAGTAAAAGACTTGAGTAAAACGGTCTTTAAAGTTTATGAGACGAGCAATATGCTTCTGTTGCCAATAAAGAACGTCTAGTGTACTTTTATTTACACCACCCCATGCAGGATTAGCATAATTAATATGGCAAAGAATAAATGAGTAATATAATTGAACTAAAATATATTTATTTAAAAAAGGTGATTTGTATAGCATTGCTATACTTCTAGCAATTTTATTGTTTAGGTTGTTAACATGATTTTTTCATGTGAGGTTTTCATCAATGTAAACAACCGAGAAATTAGTAACTTTAGCTCTTTTTATTTTAGTATTATCAATATACAAGGAAGGTATATTCTAAAAAGCTGGGTAAAAGAGGATTCATTTAGTTTTTTTGATATTTATTGATAGTTTGTTTGACTTGAACCATTTAGATATTTCAATGATTTCACTATTCATTTTGTTGATTAATGTTAGTAAGTTATTGTCAGTTGAATAAAGATTTGTGTCATCGGCAAGCATAATTGTTGTCAAATTTGTTGCTTTATAGAGATCATTAACATAAATTAAAAAAAGCAAAGGTCCAAGTATGGATCCGTGTGGAACTCCGCATGATATATTTAATAAATTTGATGATAAGGTTGAGTCTATTTTAACAAATAGTTGCTGATTTTTTAAATAGTTTTTTAATAATAATACATTCCATGTGATTCCATAGAGTTGTAGTTTTTTAAAAAGAATTTTGTTATCAATAGTTTCAAAAGCTTTTGATTAGCCTATAAAGATGCCTAGAGTATATTGTAATTTTTCAAATGAATTTGCAATACTTCTAGTAAGTTGAAATATTGCATGTTCAGCAGAATTATTTTTTTTGAATCCAAATTGATTTTTGTATAATATTTTATTTATAGTTAGATGGTTATATATTTTACTATACAAAATTCTTTCCAAAACTTTTGAAAAAACCGGGAGAACTGAAAATGGGCAATTGGGTGAGTTATTGAATTTAGTTAGTTAACCTCCTTTAAAGATTGGAGTAACTTTAGCTATTTTGAGAGCATATGGAAATATTGCTTGTTTAATTGAGCAACTGAAAATTTTTAAAAGAATATTTTTAATGATGTCATAAGAACCAATAATATTTCCATTGATATCGTCTGGTTCAACCGCTTTATTAAGTTTAATCATTTTGTAGGCCAATTCAATTTTTTCAAATGTTGTTTCAAAAATATTTAGAGAAGAGTTTAAAGGAGAGGGGGAGTGTCATTTGCTATATTAGTGACAATAGGGTTATTTTTAGCTAAGTTTGGTCCAACTAATACGAAATATTTATTTATTTTAGCTGCTATTCTAATATGATCATTTGGAGAGAGCACATTTTTAATTTATGATTACTGATGATTTCATTTATGCATTTCCATGTTTTTTAAGAATCATTTTTGTATTTTTCAAATAAATTGGTGTAGTAATTTTTTTAAGGTTTTTTCTTTGTTTTTCAAATTGTTTTGCATAAGTTTTATAGAGTGTTTTATTTTCATTTGTTTTAAATTTTAGGTATTGAATATACAGTTTTTGTTTTATTTTCGAGGATTTTCTTAAATCTTTTGTAATCTATGGTGATTTTATATTTTTATTTGCTTTAAAAATCTTGCATTTAGGAAAATTTACATCGTAAATTTCATAAAATATTTAAAAAAATGAATTGTACATATTGTTTGGTTCAGTAGCAACTAATAAGATTCCAGTTTATCAAAGATAATTGCTCTTTTAATAAGAGGAAGTTTTAATCGTTAATGAGTCGTTTTATAATTATTTGTTTTTGTAGAGATAATAATTCAGTAGTTTTATTAATAAAGAAAAAAATGGGAAAATGATCAGATGAATCACTTTTAATAATTCCTTTTTTAAGCAATTTATTTGAAGTATCGGTTGTAATAATATTGTCTATTAGTGAAGCTGATTTTGTTGTTACCCTTGTAGGTTTATTTATTAAAAGAATTTCTCCATTTTCAAACAAATCGTTATAAAAATTTTTAATGTTGCTATTTATGTAATAGTCATAAAAATTTAAGTTTAGATCACCAATTAAATAATTTAATTTTTTTTTCGTGAAAACCTTTTTTTATGTTATCATTAGTTAAAAAATTATTAAAACTTTTAATTGCGCTTGATGGTTGGCAATATCAGCTTAAAATTATATTTTCATTTTTTTCAGTAATAATCCCAATAGTTAAAATCTCTTTATCGCCATCAGAAATACTCATGTCAGACCTGATAATAAACTGCAAATTATTGTTTACATAAATAAGAACACCTCCACCTTACTTGTTTGTTTTGCATGCAAGCGGGACCATATTAAAGCCTGAGAGATGGAGATTTGTGTACAATGCAATGTCAAAAGGGCTGCACCACGTTTCTGTTACACATTACGTTAAAAATATTCTATGTTTCTAATAAGTTATTGTAAAAACTTTAAAAGTTTCTTTTTAGGCTTCTAATATTAAAATGAATAACATTAATATGATTCCACTGAATAAATTTTATTTTATTTTTATGAAAATAAGAGCAGTTATTTTGTAAAGCACCTGTATCATAAAAGTAATTTAAATTAAGATCAAGTTTTTCATTAAGTTCAAAGTCATTAGTTTGAAGAAAATTTGTTAATTCAATTTAATGTTATTTTGTTGAATTGAATCCATTTTAGAATTTTTATATTTCGATAATTTTAAAATAAAGGAGTTTTTCTTAATTAATTGTGTGTTATTATTCATTAGAAAATAATGCCTTTCAATCGTAACTCATTGCTTCAGTAAACAGATTTCTTCTTATTTGCATTGTTTGTTTGTAAAAATCTTTGTTGACAATATCGAGCTTTCATCTTTATAGTTCAAAAACTTTACTACAATTGTTCTATTTCTTCTTTTTTCGCCAAATTCTTTTCTTCCAACTCGATGTACTTTTTCGATTTTAATGTTTTCATTCATTCCTAGCTTTGTTTTCACAAAGTTCTTCACTTTACTCTCTGTGTCTTGCCAATTTTTGTTTTCATTTTCCTCAAGTCCATTCATTCTTAAGTTGTTTTGGCAACTTCTATCTTCTTTCTCTTCGGCAACTTCTATCTTCTAATTCTGCAAGTTTATCAATAAAACTTTTTTGTTTTCAATCTTTTGCTTATTTTTATGATGATTTTTGATGAGTTTTTGTAGTTATTATTTTTCTAGAGACCATTATTTCCTCTAACAAACATTCGTACTTTTCGCTAACGAACTCCACGGACTTTTTTAAATCTCCTACTTTTATTTTCTTCTGTTAAAAATTATAATCTTGTTTCCAATTTTTCTACTTTATTGTTAAACAATTTCACGATTGTATTTTCATGTATGTCCATTATTTCTTTTAGTAAAATTTTTTGTTATGTTTTTTTTTTATTTTTTCAGTTAAAAAAACTTTTTTCTAAAAATACAGGTCTGTACTCTGCGTTGCGCTGCGTCTATCTGTCTATTTTAATTAGTGACTTAAAAAGATTTCCAATTTTATATATGCATTCAATGATAACCTGCAGTTATAAATTCTTTTATGATTAATAAATTAGTCTAGCTGTTATAATCTTTATAGATAATTACAAATATTATTATTAATATTTTTTTTTTAATGAACAAAAATTATTTAATAATTTTAAAATTTATTTATTCTATTTACAAGTTTTGCGTAAACAAAACTTTGGTAAACCATTAAAGCATATTTATTAGGCTTTAACATTATTTAAACAAATTATGTTATATTAAGTTTTTATTGTAACTTTTTATTCTTATTTATTTTTATTTTATTCTTCTATTTTAGTCTTAATTAAAAAAAAAAGATTTTTTTGTAAATATCAACATTTTTTTTTCTTATACTTGTACTATATTTTTTTTTAGTTTTGACTTATTCATTGTTTTATTAGTTTACCTAATGTTGAATGATGGTTTTAAGTTATAAAACTTCTTGATTAGAAATTTATTTTATCAATAACCAGTCATAGTTAAAAAAAACCTGGAAACTACCTAATTTAAAAAAAAAAAAGTTTTTCACTGATGACATAGCAAGACCACTTTTTAAGGTTAATTGTGTTATTACTTTTTTGTATTACTTTGTTTTTGTCATAAGCAATTAGAATTTTTGTATGCTAATTTCATATGAATGCATAAGTTTATTTAATAAATCATAACAATTTGTTAAGTATCTTCTTAACTTGAAACCTTTATATCATTAAAGATTTCATAACATTACATTATCATAACATTATCATTAAAGATATCATTTCAAGGATTACATTCATGGTTCAATGTTAATCATATTTGTTGACCAGGCAGCAGTTAATTAAATTTAATCTACAATTAATCAGTGGTAAAACTTTAGCTAATTAAATTTATTTTTATGAGAGTTTTTAAATTAGAATTTATGATTTATGTCCCAGAAAAAGAAAACAAAGTTGTTCAGGAGCCTTTTGATGAAGCAAACCAAGTTACTAAATGATAATCAATTCAAATAAATTATATTGCTGATGCTGTTCTTGCTGCACTTGGCAAGCAATCTAATAGTGAAAATAAGCAGTCCAGATTTTATTTTAATGACAGCATTTTTGATTTTTTAAGGTATATTTCATACTTCATTTCCAAAATTTGGAAGAGTGAAGAATGCATAATCCATTGCTAATAATATGTCCAACAATGTTTACAATGCGCTTTTGAACTTTGCCTAGAAGAGAAAGAGCATCATAAGAAGAACTTGCCCAAATATGACAACAGTATTTCATACAAGGACGAATAAGAGATTAGTAGAGGTAAAGAGAAGCAATCTTAGCAGATGCTAACTTATCAATCGATTGTATATATGGTTTCTATAAAAAATAAGTAGTAAACGATAATCCAAGAAATTGTCAAAAAGAGAACTCCTTGAGAGGGCTGCCATTTGTTAATATAGAAATGTCGACAGTATTGCAATAGTTTACAGTAAATAACTGAGTTTTGTTGAAGTCAAAATTTACAAGCCATTGTGACCCCAATCTGTTATAGAAGTGAGATCAGATTCAAGATTGGCTACCTGTTCTACGCGATCGAAAAGAGAAGACTTTTTGGTAAGACAGGAGTATAAAGTTGAGTCATTAGCAAAAAGAGTTACTATGAAACAAGGTTGTTGGGAAGATCATTAATGTAGATAAAACAGGACTAAGGACAGAACCTTGTGGTACCCCAGAAGTAAATGGAAATGAAGAAGAGTGTTGGTATTCAAAGAAGGACTTTAATAAAAACGGTTAAAAAGAAACAATTTGATAATGACTAGTATGCCAAACTTTGTTGAAAGCCTTAGATATATCAAGAGCAATAGCCCTAGCCTCTCCAGCTCCATCTAACGCAGGATACAGTCTTTCAGTCACAGCAGCTAGCAAGTCAGCAGTCAAGTAAGAGGATCAAAAACCATATTGATTGTCTGACAGTAAGTTATTTGACTCAAGATGGGATGTGAGAAATTTGTTTATCAAAGACTCAAAGACCTTGCTAATAACAGAAAGAAGACTGATCAGAGGAGAATTTGAGAGATCAGAATTTCACTGGATTTTTTAAAAATTGGAACAACAGATGCCATTTTCCAGCAGACAGGAAAATAAAACTCAGTCAAGCACATAATAAATAGTTCATAGGGAATTGAAAAGAGTTCTGGAGAACAATTTTATAAGACTATGGCAGGAATGTTGTCTGGACCACAAGCCATAGAAGAGTTTAACTTTGGCAACAGAAGCTTGAGTGATTTGAATGTCTAACAATGAGTTAATCTGTTTAATTGGAACAGAAGGAAGAGAAGGACAATAAGATTCAAGAGTCGAATATGAAGAAAAGTTCTTTGCAAATAGTTCTGCCTTCCCCTTGGGAGAGGTAATAAGATCAGTCCCATGAATGAGAGGTGAAATGTTAAACCTACCTTTGTTAATGACACTGTTGAAGATTTTCCTAAAGTCTTTAGAGCTTAACCTCTTAGATAAGATACGAGATTTAGTGAACTGAGAATAATGGAGCTTAGCATCTGAGAGCACCTTTTTACATTGATTTCTTGCATTAATAAATAGCTGTATGTACTCAAGAGAGTTCTTGTTTTAAAAGATGAAAAAAATGAATAAAATTAGATATAGCAGCTGCACATAAGGGTGAAAACCATGGAGTAGAATAAGGCTTGACTTGGAACCAACAAGAAGGAAAAATAAATAATTTTTTTTTCCCACCCAAATCCAGGAGGTTACATAGGAGGCCCATTTTCCACCCGGGAAAGAAAAGACATCAGCTTAAGAACCATCACAAAGACAATCATGAAGAGAATAATAAATAATTGCGATGATAGGGTGAGTCCAAAAAGGAAGTTCAAGATTTAAATTTAAAGAATTTAAAGACATCATTGCGTGGTTAGAACCACCTAAAGGAAAAAAAGGAGAAACTGAACACAAGCTAGGATCAGAGATCATAATCATATTCAAAGACATAAATCAAGGATTGAAGGTTGATGGTTAGGGTTCTCAGGAAAATGAGTCACAAAGTTAACTATCTGAGTAAGAGATTAGGAAATGCAAAAGTTTTAGACTTTAGTGCTTGCAGGGTCAGTGGCATTAGAGTCAAGCCAGTCAATTCAGTGTGATGAGCTTTAAAGTCTCCAGTAACAACAATATTGGCAGAGGGGTAAAGAGAGAAGGCATGGTCAGTTTGATCAGAAATTATATCTAAAAGAGCGCAGTCTTGGGAAAAAGTAAAAGGATAAAGAACAAGGAGAAAATATAGAGCGTACTAAGCGAAAGCACATAAAGGAAAGGTCAGAAGATTTAAACCTTCAGTGTGATGAGCTTTAAAGTCTCCAGTAACAACAATATTGGCAGAGGGGTAAAGAGAGAAGGCATGGTCAGTTTGATCAGAAATTATATCTAAAAGAGCGCAGTCTTGGGAAAAAGTAAAAGGATAAAGAACAAGGAGAAAATATAGAGCGTACTAAGCGAAAGCACATAAAGGAAAGGTCAGAAGATTTAAACCTTCAGTGTGATGAGCTTTAAAGTCTCCAGTAACAACAATATTGGCAGAGGGGTAAAGAGAGAAGGCATGGTCAGTTTGATCAGAAATTATATCTAAAAGAGCGCAGTCTTGGGAAAAAGTAAAAGGATAAAGAACAAGGAGAAAATATAGAGCGTACTAAGCGAAAGCACATAAAGGAAAGGTCAGAAGATTTAAACCTGATTTCCCGATAAATAGGTGAATTGATGCGTATGTATACCCCCAAGCCAAGGATGTGATTATTGGAGTCTTTATTGCTTTTTTGTAACTTTGTTTAATAAATTGTAAACCAATATTATTATAATTATATTTTCATTTTTATTTTGTTTTATTTATTATTAGTTTAGTAGACTGCTTCTTATTTAAAATCATTTTTAATCAAAACAACTCTCTACTACTCCTACCTGTCAATTAAATGGGAATTCTAGTAAATGGAAAGGTTAGAATCAATGATGAAAACCAGATTTTTTGATGTTTTAGTAATGATACTTTCAAGCATTGTAAAACTTCCTAAATAAAAGATGTTTATGTCTATTTCAAATAAGAATGTTTTGTAATTGTGGTGATTGAAGATATTGACCAAAAATACCTTAAAAAGCCTAGAGCCAAAATGTAAGGGTAATAAGTTTATATAATATACTTATATAGTTTTTCTGTTTTATCAGTTTTGTAAAAGATTTTCATTACTTGGAAAAACACAGTTCTGTGATTTAAGCCACCTCTTCATAAATAATGTCTTTTAATACTTGTGAGCGTGTAGATAAATTTATTATTTGTTTACAAACTAAGTAATGATAAATGATAGTTATTGAATTACAAGATAACCTTTGCCTCCAACGCCAACTTTCTTTATCAAAAATGTGTGTGGTTATCATTTATCATAATAGAAACAAAAAAAACAAAAGCACTTTAAATCTTTAAACATCTAAAAGAATAGTTTAAATACATTAATACATTAAAAGACTTTAGTATACATTTCTGGTTATCTTTAATTTGAAATCGGTTAAAAAGTGCTTGATACTGATACATATAACAAGTATTGTGCATATCTCAATGATTTACATAGAAGTTACTTACAAAACCAACTGAGATAATTTGTCAATTTACTTTTTTTTATAACATAATTTTTATTCCACTGGATCTGATTTGCCAGTTTGTTATCTATCTTACTAATTTCAATCAATTGACAATTTCATGTTTTTGGGTTTATTTATGAATATGTCTTTTATAAAAAATTGTAAAATTTTGTCAAACATTTTTTTAAACAAACTGTTAAAAACTGTAGGATTAAAATATAAATTTAAGTTGTTTTGATATATGACTTTAAAAATTCTTTTTAAATGAAAGTATTTTAATCAAAATCTTTTTTACTCAATATATATATAAAGTGATTCTTCCTTGAAGATTTTTATTTAGCAAGTTAAAAATAAATTTATTTGTTAAGTTATTTAAACAAAAGTAACGTAAATAAAGTGCTATCTAAATCAGTCTCCATTTTCATAGTTATTTAATTACCAGGATTAAATGGAGGAGGTGCAGGTTGAATTTTCTTTTTAGATTTGACATCACCATCCAACTAGTTCTGAAACTTAACTTTAAACTGTTTCAGTGTTTGTCTCCTTTATTTCCTGCTCAGCTCATTCGTAAAATCCCTTTTCTTTCCACCTGCTATACTCAAACCCATTAAAATATCCTCAACTTTGCTATCTACTTAAATATTAACCTTCTTTTCTAATGAAGCCTCTAAAAGTTGACAATACAAATCTCGCCACTTCATCATGTTGAAGATGTCATTTAATTTTTTCAATTTCAATAATTGATAGCAGGTAGTTTATTAATTTTGACCGGAAACCGTTACATTGGCTTGTGAGCAATAAAAATTAACTAATCAAAACTTTAGCATTTAGGCAGGTTTTTAAAATCTATTTAACTATTAAAAATAATCATTTGTCATTTTTTGTTATCAACAATAAATTATTTTGGTGTAACATAAAAAGCTAAACATGAACTCTTTACAAATTATAAAAAACAATTTTCTAGCAAAAAAAAGTGTGATATTGGAAATATATAATTATATCTATTATTTAATTAATATATAGCTTCGTAAAATCGCTTTTACTTTAATTTTTTAAAATTCAGCATTTATAGTCAATCTTTAACAACTTGCAGTGACGGAGTAGGAAAGGATGTTCGATAAGTGAGACATTGTTTTTGATAAATGTTAATTAAATGCTTTTAAGTTAATTTCACTCTAACACTGAGATCAAGTACCACAAAGTTTTTTTTACAGGGAAAGATATAAGTTATGTAAAAAAAACTACTAAAAATTAGAAAAACTTGTTTTTTGAAATAAATTTAAAATTATAAATATGTAGAAATATTTTAAAGATCCACAAGGATAAAACATTTCTAAATGTTACAGCTGTATTTCCAATATTTTTAGATATTTCATGTTTTAATAATTTTTCAAACAATTTAACAAGTTTTTTATTTTAAAAGTCTGATGATAAAAATAAGGTATAGAAAATTGATCAAGTGAATTACAAATTAAAATTCTGCCCCTTATGTATGCATGTTGATTGCAACCCTTGGATTTAGGGTCGGCATTTGGCAATGCTGACCTAAAAGTTTTTGAGGCTGGCAAAAATTGCCGACCTCATTACTATGTTTTATGGTAAGACCTTTGTTTCAAATTTTTTTTGCTGACCTCTAAAACATTGAGGACAGCTAATTATTTTTCTGACCTCATTTTTCTTAATTGCGAGGGTTGTGATTGTAAACAACTGATAAAGTCAATATACAACCTTTCCTTTTTAGCTTTTTGCTAAACTCTGGCAGATTGTGTGCTTCAGCAATGGGCCTTGGTTTTACTGCGTATGCACTTTAAGGATTATTTCTATAATATATTTATATGAAATCACTTTAAGGATGCCCCTTAACTAAATTAACACAAAAAACTAAAAGTTTTTAAAGTTTATTTAGAGCAAAATTAACATGTTTTAATAGAAAACATATGTCAAGTTGAATAAAAAATTGTTGAATCAGAAATAATTCTAAGGAAAGACTAAACAACTTGAAAACATTAACTCAAGTATAAACTTTAAAATAACACCCTTTGTACCTCAAACTGTTTAATAATAAAGTACCAATATTTATATAATATCAATGCTAATATAATGTAAAATCAAATATTTAATAACACGATTTAAACTTTTCTTTTAATTCTGATTCTTTCTCAACAAGGCTGCAAGCAACCACTATTAAATTATTAGAAAAAAGAATAGATTTAAGGAACAAGGAAACTGTTTAATGAAGACTTAAAAAGTTGTAGGCTGTATGAGTCATGAAATGAAAAGAACAATGTTTAAACTGTTTAAAGGCTGTATGAGTCATGAAACATTGGAGAGAGTCCCAAAGAATCAAAATGTGGGGGAAAAAACTAGAAAAGAGTTTTTAGGGCATGCAGGGACAGAATGAGTTTTGTAAAAGAATGTAAAAGAAAAAAAAGAAGAATGAATTTAGGTTGGTGGAAGTAAAGATGATAGCTCCTTCGAGAAACAACCATAATAGTATTTGTAGAAAAGAGAAAGAGAGGCAACTTTATGACGATGAGAGAGAGGCTCAAGCTTAATAGATAAAACAATTACTCTTATAATGTGTTTTTGAACCTTGACTAGAAGAGAAAGAGTATCAGTATTAGAAAATATTTCTTGCTTTTTTTTTAAACAAAGAATATTATGAAATGCTATTAAAAAATCATATAACTTTTAATAACATTTTTAACAACCATAACTTTTTAATTTTTTTGCAAACTTATAAGTGTTCAATAATGACAATAATGGCACAGTACAAAATGTTAAAATCAAGGAATGGTCCCAAGCTCAGCGCAATTTGGTTATTGACTTGTTCAAGCAAGGTAAAACGTTTAGGTCAATAAATAAAGCGACTGGAATGGCATTAGGAACCATCAGCGATCTGATTAAAAAGTATAATATGTTTGAATATGTGCAAAATCAGCCCAGATTCAGAGCAAAGTGAAAACAACATCAAGAATAGATCGACAAATTGTCAAGATGGTGCAAAAAAACCGCTTTTTATCAGCACCAAAAGTGTCAAGCCTCCTTGAGAAAGATTTGAAAATGAGCTCATGTACTATTCGAAATCGATTGAAAGAAAGTGGATTCAAAGCAAGAGTTCCACGCAAGAAACCATTCCTTTCAAAAATCCATCGAAAACGAAGACTTGCATTTGCTAAAAAATATGTAAATATGCCGGCATCATTCTGGAGGAAAGTTTTGTGGACAGACGAGTCAAAATTTAATCTTGTGAAGTCCGATGGAGCTCAAAAAGTATGGAGAAAAAAAGGGGAAGCATTCACACTCAGTTGAATTCGAGGCACAGTAAAATTTAGTGGAGGCAATGTTATGGTATGGGGATCGATGGCTTGGAACGGAACAGGAAAACTAGAGTTTATTAATGGAATTATGGACTCTGAGGTTTATGTTAACATTCTCAATAAAAATCTTCTGGCTTCAACTAAAAAACTGCGATTAGGAAAACATTTTATCTTCCAACATGACAATGACCCTAAACATACGTCAAAGAAAGCAAAAGAGTTTTTTATCCAAAAGCAAATTGAGTTACTTGAATGGCCTGCGCAACGTCCAGATCTCAATCCAATTGAACACCTCTGGGCTATTCTGGATAAAAATTGTGGCACACGATGTCTAAAAAGAAAAGAAGATTTAAAAATCATGCTCCAAGAAGCTTGGGCTGATATTCACTCAGATACGACAAAGAAATTAGTTGAATTGATGCCATGTCGACTTGCAGAAGTCGGTGCAACTCGATATTAAAAAGTAATAAAAATAATTACTCGGAGAAACGTTAATCTTTAAGCCTTAATCTTTAAAATTTTGTTCAGATACTTATTTAATGCTAAAAAATTGCATAGTTTAAATGTATCTTAATTTTTTATCAATTAAATATTATTATTGATATTTTTTTTTTTGCATATTGAATTCGCAATAAAATTTTCTTTCAGAATAATCATTTCTTTTATTTTTTATTTTTTAAGTTTTTTTTTTCGGAAATAACCTGACAAAGTTTATTTTCCATAAAAAAATCTTTTGTTCGGATACTTATTTCTCTAACTGTATAAGAGAAGATTTCAAAACAACTCTTTCTTAACTCTATAACTCCCAAACACCTTGACAAATGTTGCTGTTGCGCTGAGAAACAAGTCGAGTGCACTACTACTAGGGACTTGATGGGGATTGAGCTTGCAACTTCTTCCTTATGAGGCGAGCACTTTATCACTACACCACTACTGCATTTAAGTAATTCAATGCTGTGATCAGTTAAAAATATATAGTAGGGTAAGGATCATAGACCTAAAATGATCTCTTTTCTGCAGCTGGAAAACACATAAACATATTACGAACTGTTTTCCATGGCTTGAAAACACACACACACATATACATATATATATATATATATATATATATATATATATATATATATATATATATATATATATATATATATATATATATATATATATATATACATAGATATATAGACATGTTTTCTACAGCTGATTGCTTTTAAATAACAGCAGAAATTTTAAAATGTCAAAAAATTTAGAAAATGCAAGCAAACCTATGACAACCTAAAGCCAATCAACAATATGAGAAAAGATTAGAAGATTAGACCAGAAGAAAAGACCAGAAGCTAGAGTTCATATTTAAGAAGCTAGAGTTCATATATGCAGTGGTGGTGTAATGGTAGAGCACTTGCTTCATAAGCGAGTGGTTCAAAGTTCGATTCCCACCACATCCCTGGTAGTACCATGCTCAACTTGTTTCTCCGCACAGCAACAAGATTTTTGTTTCGAAGTTATAGAGTTGAGAGAGGGTTGTAACCACAATTAAGTAGCCTCCTCATCTGTAGTGGCCTTCTCAACCTTTTAACATTAAATAAAAAAAGACTTCTTGAACAGAAGGGCTCTTCAGAACTATTATTCTCCATTTATTTATTAACTGCTAATTTATAGCTTAACTACTATTACCATAACTAATTTTTAAAATGCTTCAAAAATCTTGGATGGGATTTGAGGTAATTTGGAAAAAACAAACAAAAATTTACTTCAAAACTATAAAGTAAGACAATTCACACATACCGGTATATTTTTTCGTTCTAAAATTCCATTTCTAATAAAAGCATGAACACAATTAACTGTAATAAACTTTGCCATTAATTTGCAAACCCATGATGGACTGAGGAAAATGATGTCATTCAAACCATCATTTGCACCTTCAAAATAGAGAATAGTACCTAAAAAAAAGAATAACATTTACAAATTTAAATAGGTTTATTATTTTCTATTTTTGTTAATCATTCTTTTAAAACTAATACACTAACAAAAAAGCTTCAAACAACCACTGTTAAGTTACTAGAAAACAAAGAATAATGTTAAAAAGCAAAATGATTGATGAAAGACTTGAAAATTTGTAAATTGTATGGGTCACCATGATGATGGTGTCAGGAAATTTTTATGTTTATGGTATGGGTCAGGAAAACAATGAAGATGGGAGAGAGTTTCAAAGCATAGATGTGCAAGAAAAAAAAATTAAAAATAAGTTTTTAGAGCATGAAGTGACAGATTCAATAAAAAGATGCAACTTTGCTTAATGACGATTCAAAAAATTTATGAAAATTGGTGAGTGGCATCAGCAGATAGAGCAAGTATAATTAAATTTTTGAATCTTGCCCTCAAGAGAAAGAATATCAGTATAACCTTATGAAAATGGGTGAGTGGTACTAGCTTTGCAGATAGAGCAAGTCTAACAAAACTTTTGAAGTGTACTCAAACTACATCCAGTTCTGGTAGTTTAGGACTTAATTTGGAATTGGAAACAGATCGGAAGTAATCATTTAATGCATTAAATATAGATTGGAAGTAGTCATAAAGGGTGATGGGGAAGTTATCGGACAAATCCTAATTTCATTATTTGAGCATAATAATTAGTTTTTGTAATTTTATGCGTAGGCATAAACGTTCTATAAAATATAAACTCTATTATTTGAAACACAATTATTTAAAATGAGGTAAATGCAGCTGAACGAGAATCTTTTCGAAAGCGACTAAAAATGTTTTTTTTAATAAACCTAATATAAATTAAAAAAATCGTACATCATTTTGAAAAGGAAGGATTTGCTCAAAGTACAATATATGATAACCTAAAAAGACTTGAAACTGTTCAATCGTTTTCTGATAGAAAGCACCCTGGTCATCTGACATCCTGGACTAAAGAAAAGAAAGCCGAATTAACGAGACTTGTCAACAATCGAAAAGGGTCAGTCAGAGAAAAATAGGTATTAAACTTGGTGTAAATCAATCGACAATTGGCCGTCAGTTAAAAAAAATGAATATTAAATATAGAAAACGTGAAGACTCCAAAATACACTATAGAACAACAAATGGCAAAGAAAAGTAGCAGGAAACTAGTTAACCAACTCTATAACACAAAATCCCTTCTAGTCATCGATGACGAAAAATACTTTTGTTTTGCAGGGGGGTCATTCCATGCCAAGTGGTGCAAATTTTAATGAGGTCCCTCATGGACCATCTCAGATTTTATTGAAATTTTTTGATTTTGTACATATATACGTTAAAAGCATGTTTTGAAAATTTTAGATCAATATCTAATATGGTTCTTGAGAAAACGCTATTTAAGTAGTGGGCTATTTTGCATAAAATTTCACTCTACAAGAAAAAAGGGTTTTTTCATCATTTTTAACAGCCAATAACTTTTGAACAAGTTAGTTTTATACTTCAATTATTATAAGATAGCAAGTGTGCTGTGGATACTTTGAAAAAAGAAAAAAATATTATTTCTGGCAACTTAACTTTTTCCATAATGGCGGGCTAAAGTTGATTTTTTTGTTTTAAGAATAAGTTTTTTTGTGATTTTAAAGACCTTAATCTTAAAAACTAGTTACAAAGTTAATACAAATCAAATTGCCTGCTGATCTACATGTGGTGGATAAACATTTTTAAAAAAATCAGTTGGTTAAAGAGCTGCATTCAAAAGTTATAGGTCTCCAAAATGAGTCAGATCGAGATTTTCGTAAAATTGATCTGTGATGCAAAGCATCTGTTACCTAAGATAGCACTTTTTTTTTTTTATAAAATTTTTTATACGCATCAATTAAAGACTGTTAATTAATAAAAACCAAAAAAATTAATGGGCGCTTATTTATAACCCCCAAAAGGTAGTCTCTAAAAGTCAGGTAAATTTTCCATAAAAAATTATTACTTTTTAAAAGTTTAGTTATTGTTTCATTTAATTCTATATTACTAGTATGTCAATCTAAAAAGTACTAATAAAACCAAATAAATTGTTGTATTTTAGAACTAATTA
Source organism: Hydra vulgaris (assembly GCF_038396675.1). NCBI lineage: Eukaryota > Metazoa > Cnidaria > Hydrozoa > Anthoathecata > Hydridae > Hydra > Hydra vulgaris. Next base: position 12,903,857 of record NC_088927.1, read on the forward strand.
ATAATAAGTAATATGCCTGAGCTTTCTACTTGCTGTATTGGTAAAGCATTAAATGAACAGTGCTATCTATCTAATAAAAGTAAACGCTACCAAGAACTGTCTAAACTAAACCAAGAGCTTATTTCTTTGAGAAGCAAAATAAATCCCATAGATTTTATTTGTAGCTATCACGAGAAAGTTTACTTGTCGAGGTATGAGAATGAACATCGCAGGTATTGTTGTAATCCATTGAACAAGCACGCAAAAAATGTGAAAAGTAAGTTTCAATATTTAATATCTTAATTTAATAAAAATACCTTAATAACACTAAATGAATAAAAAAAAAAAAATTTAATAATTATTTCCGTTATTTTTTAGATTCTCTTAGAGTTATCAGTATTTCATATGCCAAAGATTTTGGTTTAATACCTGGTCAAAAAATTTGCACTAGTTGCAGAAAAGTTCTGAATTGCAAACATAATACAAAAGAAAATGAACTCCAAGAAAAAGAAATTTATGTTGACAACCATACATTAAAAGAAGATCTTAATTCAAGTATTGCAAGTTTTGGATGCTCACCTCTAAAACTTGTTTCAAAAAAAGATAGAGTTGCATATGGAAAGCGTAAAATTGATAGCGTAAGAGCTCATACACAAAAGGCTGTTGCCAATGTGCTAGGTTTAGAAATAGCTGCACTTTGTGGAATTGAATCACCCTCAAAAAAATGTTTGAAAAAAACAAACACAGATTTAGACAATATTATGACTCAAATTAAGTCAAAATTTGAAAAAACATTGTCAAATTCTGAAAAAATCACACTTCTTACACTCACTCCAGACAGTTGGTCAATAGAGAAAACTCAGAAGTTTTTTTTTACTTCAAAAAGATCTGTAGTACAAGCCAGAAAATTAAGTAAAAAAAGTGGAATACTATCAAAACCTTCTCCAAAATCGGGTAAAAAACTAAGCGAAGATGTAATTACAGAGGTTGTTCATTTCTACGAATGCGATGAATATTCAAGGGTTTGTCCAGGAAAAAAAGAGTTTGTTTCAGTTAAAGTAGATAGTAAAAAGCAACATATCCAAAAGCGCCTTTTACTAGTCAATATGAAAGAGCTACATATTGAGTTTAAAAAGAAATATAATTATCTTAAAGTTGGATTTTCAAAATTTTGTGAGCTAAGGCCCAAGTGGTGCATTCCTGTGGGTGGTGCTTCTGGTCTGCATGCAGTTTGTGTTTGCCAGTACCATCAAAATGTAAAGCTCCTTGTACAGAAAATTCCTGGAATTTCTGATTACAAAATCTTATTAAAATTAATGGTTTGTAGCATTGAAAATAGAGATTGTATGCTGCATAGCTGCGATAAATGTCCTGCTAAAAAGGTTTTGTTAGACTACATTGACACTTTGTTTACAGAAAAAGAAATTAGTGAAGTTAACTTTTATCAATGGCAAAAATCAAATTACCAATGTACTTTAGTACCAGCAACTCTACCTTTAGATGAATTTATTGAAATGGTTTATGAACAGTTAGATAGTTTACGAGTGCATCATTTTATATCAAAAAGTCAAGCCACCTACTACCAACATTTGAAAACTAATTTAAAAGAAAATCAAGCTTTGGTTCTTCTTGACTTTGCAGAAAACTATAGTTTTCTAATACAGGATGCAGTGCAAGGTTTTCACTGGAATAACAGCCAAGCAACTGTGCACCCCTTTGTTGCGTATTTTATAAAAGATGGAAAACTTGATAGTCAAAGTTATTGTGTTATATCAGATCATCTGAAACATGGAACAGATGCTGTTCATTGCTTTATCGGTAATGTTATTGATAAACTTAAACAATTACAAACATTTGAACACATTATCTATTTTAGTGATGGAGCTGCATCACAATATAAAAATTACAAAAATCTTATCAACTTATGCTACCATAAACACGATTTTGACATGACTGCAGAGTGGCACTTTTTTGCAACATCGTATGGTAAAAGCCCTTGTGATGGTGTTGGTGGAACAGTGAAACGTCTTGTTGCACGAGCCAGTCTACAATCACTAAACGATCCTATTGACACACCAAGCAAAATGTACAGCTGGTGTGTTCAACACGTCAAAGGAATATCTTTTTTTTTTGTTGACAAAGTTTCAATAGAAACACATACTACAAACTTCAATTTGGAAGAGAGATATCGTTCTTGTTCGACAATACCTGGGACACGAAACCACCACAGTTTTATCCCAATGTCACTTACCTCAATAAAAATAAGAAGAGTCTCATTTGATATTATTTGCACTAATGTGGATTTTTCTACTTGCAGAATTTATATTAATAAAATTTCCAGTTACTCACCAGGAGAATATGTGGCCTGCGTTTACGATGCTCAATGGTATTTAGGAAATATTCTTAGTATTTCAGAAGAGCATCAAGATCTTAATATGAAATTCATGAAAAAATCTTTATGTAACAAGTTTACGTGGCCATGCAGAGATGATCTTTGTTGGGTACCTCTAATGCATATTTTATGCAAAGTGCAATCTCTTAAAGTCCAGTCAAACAGTGGAAGATTTTATAGTATTGACTTAAAAGAAATCAATGAGATTATTTTATTATTTGAGAAATTTAACTTTTTGTAAATTTTATTATTTTTGTTTATTTTCTTAAAAACATTTTGTTTGTTTTTCATTAAAAAAATTATTGTATTATAAAGAGGGGAGGGGACAGAGGGGAGGGGACTTTATCTATTGGGATTTAAAAGTTCTTTATCTAAAGGGATTAAAAGGCTTTAAGCATTGATATTTTTTAATTGATATTTCATAATAAATAACATTATATAATTCAATGCATTTATTTATTATGTCAATTTCAGAATTTTATGGAAAATTTACCTGACTTTTAGAGACTACCTTTTGGGGGTTATAAATAAGCGCCCATTAATTTTTTTGGTTTTTATTAATTAACAGTCTTTAATTGATGCGTATAAAAAATTTTATAAAAAAAAAAAAGTGCTATCTTAGGTAACAGATGCTTTGCATCACAGATCAATTTTACGAAAATCTCGATCTGACTCATTTTGGAGACCTATAACTTTTGAATGCAGCTCTTTAACCAACTGATTTTTTTAAAAATGTTTATCCACCACATGTAGATCAGCAGGCAATTTGATTTGTATTAACTTTGTAACTAGTTTTTAAGATTAAGGTCTTTAAAATCACAAAAAAACTTATTCTTAAAACAAAAAAATTAACTTTAGCCCGCCATTATGGAAAAAGTTAAGTTGCCAGAAATAATATTTTTTTCTTTTTTCAAAGTATCCACAGCACACTTGCTATCTTATAATAATTGAAGTATAAAACTAACTTGTTCAAAAGTTATTGGCTGTTAAAAATGATGAAAAAACCCTTTTTTCTTGTAGAGTGAAATTTTATGCAAAATAGCCCACTACTTAAATAGCGTTTTCTCAAGAACCATATTAGATATTGATCTAAAATTTTCAAAATATGCTTTTAACATATATATGTACAAAATCAAAAAATTTCAATAAAATCTGAGATGGTCCATAAGGGACCTTTGCACCACTTGGCATGGAATGACCCAGGGGACAACATGCCTGGAAATTCTGGATACTACACAAACAACAAAAAGACATGCCCAGAAAGTGTTTGTTTTATAGGAAAAGAGAAATTTCCAAAAAATTTTTAATGTGGATAGCCATATCTGACCGTGGTATGTCCGAGCCATTGTTTCGCACTTCCAAGGCTGTAGCGATCAATTCATCAATCTATATTAATGAATGTTTAGAAAAACGACTTCTTCCATTTATTCACAAGTATTATGGAGACTTTAACTATTTATTTTGGCCAGATTTAGCAAGTTCTCATTATTCTAAAGATTCTCTAAATTGGATGGACCAATATGTCTATTAGGTTGATAAAGAATCCAATCCCCTAAATGCACCTCAAGCACGACCAATTGAAAATTTTTGGGGACATTTGGCACAGAAGGTTTACGAGGGAGATTGGCAAGCTTCAACAGAGAAAGTTTTGATTGATCGCATTAAACTAAAACTACAAGAAATTGATTTAAACTTTTTACAGTCGCATATAAAAGGCGTCAGAGCAAAATTGAGATCAATTGCAGATGGTGGTGTTTTTTCATATAAAAAATAATATATTTTTATTAAAAGATAAACGCTTTATTTAAAAAAAATATAATAGTAGTTTGTTTTTTTATTTATAAATAAGTTATTGACGTTTTTATTTTGTCCAATAACTTCTGCATCAACCGTTATAATGAATTAGCAATTTGTTATTGTTTTATAAGTAACCTTTCCTAATATGACCTTTTTTGATAATTTATTCCTTACTAACTTATAACTGTTTTTAATGGTATGGTCTTAATTAGTTTATATTAATGTTATTAACTTTATATGCAGATGCTAAATACTTGATATCAATTGTTTTATGCAACACTACTATAAAAGTTACTAATGTTTAGTGGCAGATTCAACATAGAGGAAGGGGAGGGGGAGTATTTTAACAGTTAGGTGTATAAAAACTACTGCGACTGTACATTTATAAATGTTCATAAAACTACAATGACTTAGCAAATGATAAACAACTTTTTTTTTAAAGTGGAAAAACAAAAAATTATAACTTCAATGATTTCAACATTGTTGCGCAATTTAGATTTGTTTTTATGTGTTAAAAATGTTTTAGGCAAAAACCTGTATGGCACCTACTTTCCACTTGAAATCTACTTGCAACGGCTCTACTTTTAAAGATGTGGGTGCATCAATATCTCCAGCAATGATGACGTAACTAAAAATGAAAGACGTACATCCATTCTTAATTGAGAAATAGATGACATCATGTTTTCCTAACTTTTCTATACTCTACAAAATCGGCTTTTTAAATCCTTTTTTAAACTTTTAAATCATATTAAATTTTATGATGTTTCAGAAGATCAATAACTTGAAGTGGAAAGTGTTATTTTTTAAGCTTAACCATATTATTTCAAAAAATTATTCAAAAAATCCTTTGTAAAAATTTAATTTGTTACCAAGCATTTCTTTTTATATTTAACATCAGCAAAATTAGATTTGAAAGAATTCAGAAAGTCTTAACAACAACTTATAAGTTTTAATTTTTAATAACTGGTATGTTTTAAAACAAGTAGTTTTATTTTTCTAGAATATTATCAAGGTACTTGCAACATTATTTAATGACAAGTTAATATAAAAGTAAAAACAAAATAAATAAAAAAGTTGTCAAAAATGATACTGTTAGATAATATTCATAAGATTTTATTTTTATAACCTTTTGGTCAAACACACTATTATAAATAAATGGGCGTACTATCATAAAGCAATCAGTGTATCTTTGACCATGCCTATGCTTAAAATATTTCAAAAGTAAAAAAAATTGTGTCTATTCATCATCATATTTCCCACCTTTTTTACAGGAACATTAACCAAGAACAAAACACATTAGCCATCCTTGTAGTTTTACTAAACACGAAAATGAAATCATCATAAATCATACTAGATCTTTTGGAGGGCACCGGTCTCATTACTCTCTCAAAGGTTCTAAGAAGATCTACCTAGAAGTACTAAATTGTGGCACAATGTCTGAAATGTATTTAGAAAGTGAATACTGTTAAATCAGGTAAATACTGTTAAATCAAGGTGAATTCTGTTAAATCAAGGTGAATCCTGTTAAATTGAGTTTTATTAGAATTATTAAATTTTTATGTTCATTTGCATCTTTAATAAGAAGTTTAACATTGCTTTTGGCTTCATAAAGAAAGAAACATGTTAAAAATGGGGTATATTAAAAATAGATTTATCAAATAGCCATCCATAACATAACTCAAAAAAAAATTTAGCTGAGCGAGATTTAAAGAAAAAGATTTTTTATGAAAAGGAAATTACTGCTTTATGAGGTGCACATTCTTTGACCTAGTTTACGCAACTGTCTTTGATTTTTGGAAGATTCTTTATTGTCCAAATATTGCTACTAAAGAAAAATTATAGGTGAAAACTTTCTTTGTACACATTACCTGACGATTAACAAAGTATCCCTTTTTTCCTATAATAAAATGGTAGGAAAAAAAAATCTAATGATGTTGCAATAATCTCGCTGCACTACTTCACTGAGATCCTGTCTAAAAAGGTCACTCACCTATAACTCTGTCTAAAGAGGTCACTCACCTATAACTCTGTTTCTGTAACTGTAACTGTGATTCATTTTCTGGGAAGAATAAAAATTGGAATGTGCTGCAATCTTTACTACACAGTACTCGATTAAAAAAAATGAAAATATTAACTTTTCCTATTAAAGGATACTCTTATATTGGGTGTGATTAAGACATGATCCTGATCAATAAAAAGCTTCATATAGACAAACAAGTCAGCTGGCAGTTTATGAGATGTCACTTTGTGTGATTTTTTTTGTGATTTTTGTGTGATGAAATGTGATGTGACGGATGTGAAAAAAAGTATTACTCTTTTTCATATAATTTTAGTTTAAAACAAACTGCTAAATATAAATAGTCCTAAAAGACCTTATACCTTTTTTCTCAGCAAAGTATGAAGACCTACAATGTTTAAAACATCAAGATAGACAAAAAAGAACTTTATGACTATCCTCTATATGAAAGAGAAGATCATCACACTGAGAAGCTTTTTTTACTGATGGAAATTTCTCTTAAAAAACAAGGATAAAAAATAAAAAACTATAACATTTACTATCCCTAAAACATGTCAAAACTCATAAATGAAATTTCAAAACAAATTGTTATTGGATTGGTTAAAAAGTAATGAGCGCTTTTCGCAATTCAATTTATTATTAATTGTAATTTAATAACTTATCTTCATCAATATATGCACTGGAGTGTTTAAAAAAACAACACTTCTAAAATCTGCTGACTGCCCTTTCTTGTGGATTTAAAAATTTTTTAATAAAAAATATTTTTAGAGGTTGCTCATGACCCTTGAACATTCAATGAGTCTCTAATATTAAAAAAAAATACTTTTAAGGTATATTTTGTAGGGTCTTAAAACAAGCAAAATTATAAAAAATCTCAAATATAACAATTATATCATGAAAGACTTCAATGATATGGTTCGAGCTGTATTTGTATTTGCAGATGATCCTAAGTTATACAAATTACCTTATTATAGCTCATCATGCAATTACCAGCTAATGATATGGATATTAAAACAAAACTGGGCAAAATTATGGAAACTATATTTTAATGTCAAAAAATGTCAGGATATGCACTTAACCATATTATTTCAAAAAAAAAAACAGACAGAAAATTTATTTCATACACAATACAAACTTTTATTTCTCAATTAATTTAAAAAAGTCTATTGTTACAAAAAGTTGTCTTTGTCAACTGTAATTTAAATTTTACTACTTATGTAAGTACTAATGTTAACATAGTAGAGGCTTACAAAATATCAATAGTTATCGAAAATGTTCTACATTCTAGTAAAACTGTTCTTAGCCTGTCTGGTCTCACTAATAAACACAGATTACTAATTTTAACTAGCACGGATTATCATTTCTTATACATGGTAGAATTTATAAATGAATCTTTAAAGTGTAGTTACGACCCTTTAGTGTTTAAATTAAATCCCATATCCCAGTTTGGTCCCAGTGCCACTAATATATCCACTAATATACTCATACCACTTCTGTTTTTAGTAAGATACACATATCGAAAAACTTTTTTTGTATGAAATTCACAAGTTTACAGAAAAGTCTTTTATCTGAAATAGTATGTTAAGTACATATAAACAATTAGATCAGTATGAGCACATACATGGAACAAAAAGTTGAAAAGCTTGTTTACTGGGCTTAATTATTCTATTAAAAACAGAAAAAACTGCCATATAAATTTGATAAATGTTTTTATTAATTTATATGTATATAAATAGCTGTTAAAAATTACCTGTGTCTAATAAAACCTTAGTGGCTGCCTCAAGATCATCATCTTCAAATTTATCAGCATTACATTTAAGTGACTTGCCAATTTTTACGAAATTTGCTCGACTAATAATTGGAATCTCACCATTTTTTTCTTTCGCATTTCTTATTTTAATGATCTCTGCTTCTAACTTTTGATAACTCTGTGGAACCAGCATACCCATTATCTTAGCACCACCTGGTCTTCCATCAAATGACATACTCTCTGCCAAAAGATAGATTTGTGTTTTAAGGTAATCAATATCTGTAAAATAATTAAATAAAAGTTTAAATGAAATTAAAAAATTTTAAAAATCTTAATAATTAAATTGTCATTACCTTAGTTAATTTAATAAATTATTTTAATTTATTATAATTTATTACTATAATTAATTAATTATTATAATTTATTTTAATTATTATTGGAAATATTATTTTCTCAACTACTTTAAAAAAAATTGATAAACAAATAAGGCAATTTACAATAATTATGTCAAACATTAACATAATTATGTAATGAAAACAAACTTTTATAAAAAAACAACTTACATTCTAGATGGTCATAATTTTTGAACACTGAGAGATTATAGTAAGAAACTTAAAATTTATTGATGAATATAAGTCTAGTTAAAAATGGTAACAGATTTTATCAACTTGTTGCTCTCAGGTTTGGTGTAAGGAGGAGGCAAAAATCTTGGTTCTTTTTTGTTCCCAGGCTCCAATCATTGCAGCTTTTTGTAAATCATCCTTGCTCAATGTAAGTATAAACATTTTATTGTTTTCTCCAGACATAAAGCATTATTTCAAAGACCAAAAAATGCTGGATCTGACCCTGTATCTGATAGAGCCTGTGATGCATAAAATTATGACTTAATATAAACTAAAATTTTTCTGATAAATGACAACTACTTGTTTAAACCTCATTGATTGGGTACTTAGTCACTAGAACCAATCATCTTTGTTAGGATTCTCAAAACAGTCTGTAACAGACAAGCCATATCGCATGGATTCCAATTAGCTGAAAAACATAGGTTTTCAACATCTTTTAGGAATAATGGACAGCAAAAATGTCAGAAAAAAAGTCAGAAAATTTTTTTACTGTTTTATATTAACTCAGGTAAAAACAGAAAACGGGAAAGAAAATGTGTTTAAAAAATATTTTTTGGACACCAATGTATATGTACATATACATTAGTGTCAAAAAAATGTATATGTATATATACATATACACTAATGTATATGTATATATACAGTGCTTTCAAAAAAAGTATTCTAAAACTAAGATGTCAATAACAAGATCATATTTAGTTACTTTTTCTTAATAATTTACTTTTGTCAAAAGAATACAGAAAACATACTGGAAAGACTGTAAAAAAAAAATTGGCACACAAACTTTTTAATTGATTTCCGTTCTACTTTCTTGTCAACCCAACTGTTATTCATAACTATTTTATTAATTTATATGTGAGTTTGACAATTTCCAATAAAAGGTTGGATAAAATTACTTAAGATGACCAGCTTAGTCACATTTAAAGCTTTTTTAAATATTTTCATAAGACCTAAAAATAAATATACAAAGAAATGGGTCAAAAAGCAGTGAGCAAAATAACAAAGTAGCAAATAATAGGTATGAAGCATGGCTCAATGATCAGTAATGGAGAAATAAAAACATAATACAAAATTTTAGAGAATCCTGTCATATATATTCTTAAAACATTTAAAACAACAAGTGGTATCCACGGTCACGCAGGATCACGAAGGTGAAAAAAAACTACTGAGTGCAAAAATATTCTTCTTTTTCATCAAGTAAAAGCCAATCGGAGGTTAATTATTGTTAACTCACAGATGCATTCAGTAAAAACCGTGAAAAACATATTTAGTCAAACACAGTTAGAAATTTTTTACTAAGAAAAAAAAATTTAGTGTCTATGAGCTGTTAGAAAACCTATGTTGATGGCCAGAGGTAGGCTTACAAGATTAGGGTGATGGAAGAAGAGGATTGGGTGGTCTTTAGTGATGAAAGTAATTTTGAAGTAATAAATAGAAAAAGTAAAGTTCTTGTCAAAAGATTTAAATCGTAAAAGTATAGTAATCGTTTTGTTTTACCAAGGTTGAAAAGTGGCATTAGGACAATTGGTATTTGGTACTGTTTTAATTTAAATGGAGGAGTGTGTAACATTTATACAGGTCAAATCAACCAACATACATGTATAAAGGCGCTAGAGAACTGCAAGGTTCCATCAGTAGATATGCTGATTGATTGAACCATATGGTGGCAATTTCAATGAGATTTGACGTCTACACACACAGCTTGTACAGTAAAAGCATGGATGAAAGAAATTAAAGTAAAATCTATTTGAGGTTGGATGAAAAAAGAATTAGTCAAGGTGCAAATACGATCCATGATCCATAAATAGCCTAAAGCAAGAATTAGATACCATTTGGAGAAGAGTTCCATAGAAAATCTGCAACTATTTTGTAAAATCAATGCAAAAAAGATATGCTGCTTACAAAAAAGCTAGGGGGATGTTTTAAATACTAGCTTAGATGTTATTTTTGTTGCTTTAATTCTATAGTTTTTATTGATATTTTTTGATATAATGTTTGATAACGTTTTTATATACAATTTTATGTTTAAGTATGGCATCCAAGATGTAAGATTTGTTTAAAAAAGATTTTTTTCTTAAGTATAAAAAAAAATTGTTCAATATCTTTAGTTTATACTTTATGATAATTTAAATATGCTTTAAGCAACACAATATTACTGGGCCTATTTTTTTGAAAGCACTGTATGTGGGTATGTATATGTGTATTTATATGATAATAAAGTATAACTAAAAATGTTCAATTTTAGTTGCGATTGTCATATCTTTATATATGTATATAAAAAATCAGCTTCCAGATAATCCTGCTGACGGAGAAACAAACAGTAAAAACTCAAACTATATTTAATTGTAGTGATTTTGTTAACTGTTAACTGTCATTGTTGTTATATTTTATTCTAGCTCTGTTGTTTTTGATTGGTTAGTAAAATTCGATTTAGGTATTTATAAAAGCGCTTATAAACTTTTTTGGAAATTATGTTTGGTTTTGTCGCATTTTTAACTTTATTATATTTCTATATCTCATCAGCTTGGGTTTATTTGTGATAAATCACAGGGTAAAGAATAAATGGCAATGGTATTTATCTGATAAGATAAATTTATCATTTGTGCTAAGCCTCTTTGAAACGCCTTTAATAATAAATGCAATTCTGAGAAGTTAATTAATACCACTAAACAGATTTTGTTCACACAAAAGCAATAACATTTTCCATTATTTTATACCTTGTATCACATTATGTTAGTTTATTACGAAAATTGTTATATTTATACATATACATAACGCGAGTCTTTGAGCCCCTGGCCGCCAGACCTATGTCATTTTATAAAAGCTGAAAATTTCTCAGTGCATGGGTCCAACACAAGTAGGAACAATGGTCAACTATGAACTTAAGATCATGATGGCTTTGGCTGGTAATGGCCACCAAAGATGTTTAGAATACTGGTAAAAATTTATTAAAACATAACATGTCATTGATTAAAAGCATAAACTGACTACAAAGCTAAAACTCTTAGCTGGAGGCTCAACCCGAGAGCCCTAAGTGCCTTGAGACTCTTGGATTGAGTGAAGGCTAGATATGGTGTCTCAATAAAAATACTCAATTTGGGCAGATGTAAACTGTATCAAGCTAAAATTCCCATGTTTTAGGGGTCTTTATAAAGGCTAGAAAAGGTGTCTTGATAAAAATACTCATCTTGAGCAGATGTTACCTGGATCCAGCTGCTATCTTGTAGGAGGCCTCCAAGGCAAAGACATCAAGGGTAAGCAGAATTATTCTGTTGACCAGCCTTAAACCCTTTTTCATCTATTATGCTAGTATAGATGTAAACCTGTGCTACATTGTTTCCTAACTAAGATGCAGGATCTTTATAACTCTACTTATAGATTTATGTTTCTACCTCCTTGATAATGGCTTTGCAACTCTTCCTGTTATCTTCTAATAAAGGTACAGCTCTAAAACTCAGTTTAATGAAGCCAGCTTGTAGTAAGGTTTCCCGAACTCTGTGGTAGATTTCAGAAAGGCTGATTCCATCAACAGCTAAAAAAATACCAGAGTATTAACACTACCGAGTTTCATATGATGGTGTCCCTGTTAACATTTTTGGTGTGCATGTCGAGGCCAGTTAAAAAGCACTTAGTTACAACTAATTAATAACTAATTTATAACTAATTTATGACTTTGGGTTAATTAACAGGACTGAGACAAATGCATAGCTCATTGCATTGAGATACTGTGGCTTATCAAATTTATTATATTTATTCATATCTATGAATGAGTCAAGTTCTCTTTAAACGTTAATCATGCCAAAAGTAACCAAAAATATTAAACATTAAAAACCATCCCCACCTCCTATCTGTTTTAATATTTCTTTTATAATTATTCATGGTCATAGAAGTAACCTTTCATAAGTTGAATCTTACCTCTTTCAAAAGTTCAGAAAACATTCTAGCTTTTTTTATTATATACAACTATAGACTTACTTTAGTAAAACTATGACATTAAATCATTTTTTACTGAGTTGCATCAGTAAATTTTGAAGCCTACCATTCATAGAAACTAAAAAAATATGTCTTTTTACTTCTTAAATTGCAGATTTTGTATATTGACTCATCAAAATTCAACTTTTTATATTTGCAAACAATTTTTTAGTAGCCATTATGGATAAATTGTGACATTCGAAAACTCTATGTCATAGTTTTACTAAAGTAAGTCTATATTTGTATACAATAAAAAAAACTAGAATGCTTTCTAAACTTTTGTTTTTTAAAATATTTTTTTGCTACTAAAGATTTTATTTTTAGAAAAATCAGGAATTTCATATGACCATATCGGGACAAACCCAGACCTATTTTAGTGCCGCTGGAGCAATATGGGCACCCAAAAAAAAGCGCCAAAAAATTATTTTTATTTTTTAATGACATAACTGTCCTTCGGTTACTAACTGAACGCTAGTTTAAAAAAATGTATGCTGTTACAAAACTTAATTTTAAAAAATTGTGGCAAAATTTTATAAAAATCGAATGTACAGAAGATTTGCTTTTTTTTTTTAAATATATCCATACAGAGTTAAGTTATTTTTTATTTTTAGCAATTAAAAGTAAACTGCCTTTGATAATAAATGAACAGAAGTAAAAAACTTCAGTCTTAATAACTAATGCGCAAATTTAATTTTTGAATGAACTTTTGATCTTTAGCTTTCTATTGGAAACGAAAAAACAAAAAATAAACTTTTTCAGTAAGTTTGTTTCTTTTCCCTATTCTTTTTAACTTTTAAAATAATACAAATAACAAATAATTAAAATAACTCAATAATAGTTTTACTAAGACCTGTTTAAAATAACCCATGGTAAATGTAACTTATTTATTAAACGTATTTTTTTAAATTATATTAACCCCTTAAGGACCGATATTTTTTCAAATAAATGCACCAAAAAAAATTTTTTTTTAATGCTTAGAAATTAGATATTGACATATTAAGAATAAAAAAAACAGTCTGTTATAAATCTAAATATTATTAATTTGATTGATTCTTAGTTGATTTAATATAATAATATTGTTATAAGACTATTTTCACGACTTATTTCGGGCTAATACATAATGAAACGTAAAATATGTGACCGCCCGAGTTATCTTGGGTTTGGTCTTTTTGGACCATATAGCATGACCCGAGATACCTCGGGCCTGGTTTTTAAGGGGTTAATGATAAAAAAATGTATAAATTTTTTAAAATATAATATGTTTTTTAAAATGTAATATTTTTTTTAATCAAAAAAATTTAACATTTTTAAAATTATGTTTACCGTAATTATCTCTTATTTTAATACCTTTAGTTTAAAAGGCACCTTAAAATCAATTTAAAAATTATTAACCTTTAGCAAAAGTTAAATGAACAGATTTGTTAATATTTAAATCAAAATTTTAAAATTAAAATAATATTAAATACTGATTATTAGTCATTATTTTTTCAATAATTAAAATGATGATTGAAAAAATAATGACTAAAAATCATTGCCATGAGACCGGTTTTAACTAAGGGAGAAAAAGAGGGGGAAGAATGGGGGTTAGGATTCAAATACACAATCCCTTCCTCCCCCCCCCCCTTAACTGTCATATCTCATGAACCACAAAAGAATTTATACTGAAATTTTAAGGAGTTGCTTTTTTATTAAAATTTGAGGTGGTCCATGTTGAAATCTTAAAAGTTTGGTACATTTGGTATGGAATGTACCAAAACCTTTCTATCTTTATTATACCTTTTTATCTTATTATATCTTTCTATCTTTATTATACCTTTCTATCTTATTATACCCTTCTACCTTTATTCACCACTTATACACCACTGACCTTAAAACTAAATGCTCTAAAAATGCTCATATGAAACTATAATTAAGCAAAATTAATTTATTCATATATTAAATAACAGCTTAACATATTGCTTCATCAGTCAATAATGTAGAGAGTGAATACATAAAAAAAACATTTTAAATTTTATGAAACAGACTTTAAAAACTATGTAATATTGAACTTTTAAAATAAAAGTTTAGAAAGTTTATCCAAAATGCATGATAAAACTTGTGCTTTTAGTCAATGAATTACTATTAATTCAATAAAATATAATTAAGTAATAATTCACCAAAATCCTTGCTTACCGATAATCATTTACCAATCTCCCCAAGCCCATTAATAACTTATAAATTCAAATAAACATCACTATTAAAACTAATTTTAATAATTTAAGAGCTTCAGTTCTAAATTATTTCCTGTAACACCATATAAGTTAAAAAACACAACTTTCATAACCTTCTTTTCGGTTTCAAAAATGAAATGGTCAACAATCATTATTTAAATGTGGGAGAAAAAAAAACTTTTATTAAAAATTTTCAAACTTACTTTTATTGTAATTTGGAAACTTTGGGTTTAATGAAACAAAAATTATTTTTACTCGACTAGAAAAATGGATATCTTTGGCTCGTAGACGTTTAAGGGAAGGAATTTTTGCAAGGATTGCTTCAATCTCATTAGTCATTTTTTTACATGCATCATCAATATCTTCATTAAGGAGATCTAGTTTTGTACCAACAATAATGACATAAAATACTTCATTACGAGCTAACAAGTTCTCAAGCCATGGTTTTAGTAGTTTAGAACAAATTTTCCTTTTAGTTACATCCCAAACCAACAGATATAACGATGAAGAAAACAAAAAACATGGATGAGCTGCATAATAGTCTTCTTGCCCTGCAAAATCCCATATTCGAAAATTAAAAGACTTTTTCCGACCAAATCCAATAGATACATCTTGAATATCAATACCTGTACAAATAAAAGTATTTATTAAAATATATATACATATTTATAGATAAATGTATTAGTTACCAATACCATGAGAATGTATGCTGGAATCAACTTCATTAACAATTTAAGTTTACTTTTGTCAACTTATAATATCAACTTTTTATTATAGAATAAAAAAAACACCCCAATAAAGTTAAATAAAGAATCAACAAAACAAAAAAAATGATTTTTTTTTCTAATAATATAAATAAAATTAAAAAAAAAAAACAATTCCATTTTCTTTGTGGAAAAGTGTGTTTTTTTTTGTTTTTTTGTGAATATAATTAATGTCAGAATGATTAAACTATTCAAGCCACTCATTTCACAAAAGTTTACAGAAAACAAAGAGATCAAAAAAGTGATTAACAGAAAGCTTAAGAAACTGTTAAATGCATGTATCAGGAAAACACAAATACATAAGAGAATTCCAAGCTTGACAGCTAATATAGGTCCAACAACATTCACAATGACTTTTTAGATCAAGTCTAGAAGAGAGAAAGTCTCATAAGATGAACTAGCCCAAGTATGACAGTATAACAGTATTTATAAAGGTAGAGAATGGAATCAGGAGTAAGAATGCGATTAGTAAGAATATTTATCCTGATAAAGAGAATGGTAACTTTTCAATGGATTGTTTATATGGTTTCAGTGAGAGGTCATTTATGAATGATAATCTGAGAAGAAGTAAAGTAGAGGACTCATTAAAAGTGTTGCGATCCATCAGTTAGGGCCACTTTATAGGTAACCTTAGCTGATAGTAACTGTATAATGAATTGTATATGGAGGCTTGGCCAGGATGGCATGCAATTTCACGCCATAATATGACCACGCAAATACTATTTGATTTTGAAAACTTGACCACTGCTTTTAAGATGTTTTAAAAATTTGTAAACATTTTAAAAATGCTTATCATAACTAATAAGAAACTTAAAAAAAAAACTTCTAAAAGAAGCAAAAAAAATCTTTGCAAAATAAATAATGACAAATAGAATTAAAATAACTTTACTAAAACTAAAATCAAATTTTAGTTTTGGTTATGTTGCTTTTCAAAAAAATAAAATTTTTACTTAACTAAAATATAAAATTAACTTTAACAGAAAGATTATTTAAATTACCTTGGGAATAACTTTAAATTGTTTATCTTTACTATTATTTTTATAATATAAAATAACAATATTTTATAATTTTATAATTCATATTAATTTTATAATATAAAATAACATCTAACAATTGTTTAATAAATATGCACATTTAAAAGTTAAAAAAAAGATTTCACAATTTTTTGCATTAACATAAACAAAAGAAAAAATAATAAAATAGTTTCTTTAAAAAGTTGATATGATTTATTTATTTAAAACCATTTATAATAAAAAAATAAAACTTATATAAATGTATACAATATTTATTATTACCTTGTATAAAAAAATCATGCAATGATTTGTTACTTTATTTAAATGTGTTTCAATAAAATAAAAGCATAAGTAAAGATAAAAGTTATTCAATTCAAACAGCTTTCAAAAAAGTTTGTCTTTTTTTCTTCTTCTCAACAAAATTTTTTTAATTTTCGAGTGAATTAAATTTATTGACTCTTATATAAAGTTTATTAATAAGACAATTGTTGTTTGAAGTCATTGCTCATAAAATTTAAATTATTATTATTATTTTTTTAATTACATTTATTATAAAGAAATCTTATATAATTAAATAATATAAACAAAAATTTATACAACTTTCATTGATACTTTTATTTAAATCATTATCTTTATTTAAAAGCGCTTAGCTAATATAAAAACGTTAGGAAAAATAAACGTGTCAAAGGTATTTATTTTTAATGTAATTAAAACCTTTTTTTTAAAAGCATTTTAAAATGTTAAAAATCATGGTCAAATCGTCAAAAATATTATTTGCGTGGTCATAAAAAGGTTTATTTTTGCATGCCTTCTTGGCCAAGCCTGTTAATATGGTTTACATGAGAGGTCGTTAGTGAATAATAATCTGAGATGTAAAGTAGAAGACTAATTAAAAGTGTTTCTATCAATCAGTTAATAGATATCAGGGCCACTTTAACGCCACTTTAGAGGTAAAATTACTAGGAAGATCATTAATATAGATGAAGAACAACTCAGGACCAAAGATCTTGTAGTAACTTGAACTACCCCAAAAAACACTGGAAATAAAGGAGAGTGTTGTCCATCAAGGACAACTTCAATACTGCAATTAGAAAGGAATGACTCGATAGTTTTAAAAATTTTAACACACAAACCATATGATGTGAGCTAATGGAAAAGAATACCAACTAAAACTATTTAAGCTTTTTTATTAAAAACAGACTTGGTATAAAATTTTGACTAAAAATATTTTAGGCTAAATTGTTTTGAGTGCACCATCAATCTTAATAAAACTCCCTGTTTGAACTTTACTTGCTTCTGATAGCCTGAATTTTTTTATTACCTCTAAAAATGGATTAGAAACTATTTATCTAGGTTTGCAACAAAACAATCTTTTTTAGGAATTGTGGCAATTGTGTTGTTAGGTTATTGTTAGTTTTTTCAGCAACTTTTTTATCCAACAATTTGACACTAACAGTAAACAATATTATATTTTTGACATATTAAATGATTGCTGATTATGATTAATATTTGAAGCCTGTTGTATTAGAGTTGTGTAAATATTTCATTAATGACATTAAATCTTTATTGTGTTGCTCATCATAATGCTTTCTGAGTGAATCCAGCATGACAACACTTAAAATAGCCTTTTGCTCATAAAGATTTTAATAAAAATGTGTGAACAACTTCACCTGGTTAAAATAAAAATGTGTAAAAACCTGGTTTAAAAAAATGTGTATTAAACTGGAATCATTGGAGTCTGTGATGTCATTATTTAGATATGGTATGCTTTAAACAAAATGATTGTATCTCTGCTTCCGAAATGTTGACACTAATGAGCTGATAAACAGAACAGGCTTTTTCAAAAATAGCTTTTATAAAAAAAAAATATAGATCAACAATGATGAATGAAAGGTTAAATCTCAATTCTGTCTATTGAATATGATATCGCGATATCCATTTCTTATGATGAAGCAATTTGCGAATATGTATCAGTTAAGTGCAGAAGAGAACAATTTTTTTAAATTTGTTGTTGTTATAATTACTTATAATTATGATAAAGTCTATATGTAAATGTTATTTTTTTAAGTTTCAATAGAACTTGATTTTTAAGTCTGTTGTTTTAATTGTCCACAAAAACATCAGGCTGTTTCAGATATTTAGAAAATTTAGCTTCTGAGATGCTAGAGTAGGGCCTAAAAAATTTGATCAGCCTTCGGCCCCCAAAAACTACAATCTGCTACTGGTTAATGTTATGTTAAATCTAACCTTAAATCTACTAACATTTATATCACTAATTTTTTGAATGTAAAAGCGTCACAGGAACATTGATTTTAAAGTTACCCAATTTATATGCATCTTTATTGTAAAGAATTGTATTTACATACCTTTTAATAGTTATACCGAACCGTTCACTAATTGTTATGCAAAAGTTTTCAATACATTTACAGAAACAGAAATTTTGAAAACAATAACATAAATTTTCTTTATGTTATAATTTATTTTAAACAATGAATGCGTGTTCTGCTGTCACACTGAAATAGCCTGCTGAAAGTTGCTTCAGTACATACATAGACTATCTTATAGCCTGCTGCCACATATTGAATATAATGCTATTCGACAGGCTTTAAATGTCAATATTGCACTAAAAACTTAAAAACGTTAAGTTGATGATCTATCGAGCCATGCTCAATAGTCATGCTTGACGCAAATTCTTTTTTAACATTTTCAAATTCACAAGATAAATTTATCCAATATACATACCAATACAAAAATGCTCAACGCTAATTAAATTTTTTAGTTATTTGAATTTCAACCAATCACTCCCTTCATGAATATGAGTTTTTAATACACCATAAGGATGCAATTACAAACGTTCTTATAAAAACGAAATCATCTATTTCAACGAGTATTGCAGTCGGTATTTTTACAGGTTTTTTAGCTAGAGTATACAAATTTGTTCAAAACATAACATTCAAAATGAAATCAATTTTCTTATTAAGATTTTTAATGAAAATGGACATTGCTATAAAAAATATTCAGATATTGCTAAAAATTATAAATATTCCACAAATCCATCTTTTTCCCAAAAAATTGATACCAAAAATCTAGTTATTTTACCATGGGTTCCAAAATTAGGCATTGTTTATAGAAGAAAATTTTGTAAATTTGGCATTAAAACAGTCTCAGGTTTTTGTAATCCCTTGATCAACTTTGCCGTAATAAGTCTAAAACGCCTGCTTTATTTGTTAACGCCTTTGATCAACTTTGCCGTAATAAGTCTAAAATGCCTGCTTATTTGTTAAATTAACAAAATAGTTTTATGTAATGTATTTTAATAACTATTCGAACAAAAAATAAAAGATAAACATATTCACTATTATTTTAATTTTAAAATTTTGATTTAAATAAAATCTAAATTGATTTTAATATTTTGATTTATATATTAGCAAATCTGTTCATTTGATAAATGTATTAACTATTATTTTTAAAATGTTGATTCAAATATTAGCA
This sequence comes from Hydra vulgaris, assembly GCF_038396675.1. NCBI lineage: Eukaryota > Metazoa > Cnidaria > Hydrozoa > Anthoathecata > Hydridae > Hydra > Hydra vulgaris. The sequence goes on from NC_088927.1 coordinate 12,923,866, forward strand.
AATCTGTTCATTTAACTTTTACTAAATGTAATTTTTAAAGTGATTTTAAGGTGCCTTTTAAATTAAAGATAATTAAAGAAGAGATAATTATGGTAAACATAATTTTAAAAATGTTATATTTTTTTGAATAAAAAACATATTTTAAAAGACATACTTTTAAAGTATATTATATTTTTTTAATCATTAATATAACTAAAAAATTACGTTTAATAAATAAGTTACATTTACTATGGGTTACTTTAAACAGATCTTAATAAAACTTTTATTAAGTCATTGTAATCATTATTTTTATTATTTTAAAAGTCAAAAAGAATACGAAAAAGAAACAAAACTTTCTCAAAAAATTTAGGTTTTCGTTTTTTCATTTTCATCGCATAAACTAAAATAGCAAGCTAAAAATCAAAAAATCCTTCAATCAAAAATTAAATTTGCGCAATAGTTATTAAGACCGAAATTTTTTACTTTTATTCATTTATTATCAAAAGCAGTTTACTCTTAATTGCCAAAAAACAAAAGTTAACTTGAATGGATATTATAAAATTATTTTACCTTTCAAAAAAGCAAACTTTTTATACATTCCATTGTTATAAAATTTTGCTACAAGTTTTTAAAATTAAGTTTTGTAACAACATTAATGTTTTTTAAACTAACAATCATTTAGTAACCAAAGTACAGTTACGCCACATAGTTACGTAAAAAAGCTATTTCTTTTTAATTCTATATATTGACCAAAAATATATATATATATATATATATATATATATATATATATATATATGTATATATATGTATATATATATATATATATATATATATATATATATATATATATATATATATATATGGATATGTATGTATGTATATATATATATGTATATATATCATATTTTACTGATGCAAAAAATATTTAACAGATATATCTCAAAAAAGTATATTTAAAATATATATTTATTTAATTGAGTTTACAGAAAACTTTTGAAAATCTGTAAAAACAGAAAGTCTTTTATATATTTTTAAAGCTAATTTACTTACAATACATAAATGATATATAGTTGAATATGTAAGAAACAAAAAAAACAAAAATGCAGCACAACACTTATCATTGTTCTTAGAAAAAAATTAATGTTGAAGACTGCACATCTTTTGTAATGAACATACTTTTAAAATCAGTTATAACAGCCGCCATCTACAGGAATTTAGAATTCAAGCACAAATTATAGTAAAGAAAACCATATTTTAATAATTAAAATATTACCAATGGTGACAGTTAATGTGTATTAAAAAGTTGTGATTCCATAGTAACAGGAAGTTATTAATTAAAAAAAAATTTGAAAAAATCTCAAATAAAATAGAAAACAAATTTTTAAAAATTACTTATTATCAAAGCATTTTGATGACAGGATCAATTTCGAAATCAATTTCTTTAATGAAAAACTGATAATATCTCCTTCGAAAAGCAAAATTATTAGTAACACAAATGATAAAAAAAGAATTTGAGGTTTAAACAATTGCACTACAAGCCACAACACTTGCTTGGCTAATTTAACAGGCTAGGTCTATACTTACTGCAACACACAACACTTGAGTGGCTAGTTTTATGACCTTGCTCTACACGATGTTCTGTAGATAATAACATTAGTAACTTTTTAAAATCATTTATAACAGCAGGCAAAGCAGCAAAAACTTTTTATTAATTATTAAACTTTTTTATCAAAAAATGCGATGTTTAATGGTAAAAAAAATATTTTTTTATAAATTAAGTTTATTTTTAAATAAAACATTACTTGTATGTTTTATTTAAAAATAAACTTAATTTATAAACTTAACTTATATATCAACTTAAAAATAAACTTAATTTATATATCATACTGTAAATCATTCAAAGATCCAGCTTTTGGAATTTTATATGGAATTTTTGAAACAATATTAGTTCATTCTTATAAAAATCTTGCAATTTATGAGTTTTTTACTAATTTAGTTAGATAATGAAATAAAATAATATTCAAATAAATAAAAAGTACAAATGATAAATAAAAAGTTCTATTAATAACTAAAAGTTGTATCAAACATGATACCTGTGAACTATGATTTTTTCAAAATAAAAAATATTAAGACTATAAATAAAGGACACATAACATTATTTGTGTAACTTTTTTCACTTATCATACCTGAATTAGATGTTTATCAATTTTGAAAAACTATTAAATCCCCTAGGTCTTGCACATGCAACATATAGTTGCCCATGAGAGAAACACGTTTTTTTTTAGGTATACACCAACTATCAAATATTTGACTTTTATTCATTGTCATTGAATATACTAATCTGACAGGAAACTGACAGAAAACACCTCTGCATCAATATAACAATTTAAAGAGCACTAACTTTCATTAGTGTGCCATTGCATAACCAACAGCTTTGAGAATTTCTAAGTAGTATAATTAAACCAATGAGGAGACATACCTGAAGGAGTTAAGCTGTTCCAAAACTTAACAGAAAAGTTGAGTTTTGAAACAGCTTAACTCCTTTTCCAGCTCATTTTTTTCATTTAAGTCATCAGACAATAATGAAAGAAATAATATTCAATTACTTCTTCATTGATTGATAATGAAACTACATTAGTGGGTGTTAAAACTACATTAGTGGGTGTTAGATAAATCTACATTAGTGGGTGTTAAAACTGCATTAGTGGGTGTTGAAACTACATTAGTGAGTGTGTTTCCAAAATCACATGTTTAATCACCTTGTTCAACATCTTCAAATATCTTATCAGCAATTAAGTCATTTTTTCTAATAATGCACTGATGCAGCATTTCAATGCATCCTTTAAAAGGATCCTCCTCTTTTACAGGTATTTCCACTACCAAGTTTTAATAGAAATTGGGAAAATTCTCCTTTCCCATCGTGTACTCTCATATTTTCAGTTTTTTCTTTCGACCACATCATTAAAGTCACCACCAAAAAGAATGAATTTTCGTTTAAATGAAAAGTTATTGTTGCAAACATATATATATTCTTTAAAGCATCTATACTATATATAAACCTCTACCATTTAACTCATTGGTTTAACAATAGGTTTACCATTAAAGTCAAAAACACTTATTATAAAAACAATGTTTTTATGTTTTAACCTCTATGTAACATAGAGGTTGTGTGTGTTTCTCTTTTGTTCTCCAAGGTAAACTTGGAAAGCTCTGCTTTAGAGAAAAAGTAAAAAATGAGCTTTGTTTATAATCAATCTGAAAGGGATCTTAGCAAAAAAAAATTAAAAATAATCAATTTAATAAGGATTAATGGTTGTTTTAGTGAGAGAAAAAAAAGTAAATGTTAAAAAAAAATTTCAATGCAATTTCTTTGGTGTTAATTGGCGTCAAATTAATGTGTACAACTTTTAATTTGATATCATGAAAATCAGGTAGTATTCAGTTAAGATTAAAAATTTTAATAATTAATTAAGCAAAAAATTTAAATTAGATAATTAAAATTTTTCTTTATTAAATTGTTTTAATTAAGAAAAAATATTAAACTAATTTGCCTAATGTTGCTTTTGAAGCAATGTCAGTCAGTATATTTTAGTCTAAAGTAAAAACAAATTTGAAATAATTTTAAAACTAATTTAATGATTTTTAATATATATATATATATATATATATATATATATATATATATATATATATATATATATATATATATATAATAATAATAATAATAATAATTCAAACGCCGTTGAGATAGAGCGCCAGGCAATATCTATGACAGCCAACCCAATAGTTGTCTAATAATTTAGCTTCAACCTGTTTTTCTTGTTCAATATTATCTGCAAGTCAATAAGCTCAAGTCTGGATTTAAACTCTTTGACTGATGTAGACTTCACTACTGATTCCGGTAAATTATTCCATCCAAAGACAACCCTGTTTGTAAAGAAACGTAGTCTACTTAAACAATTTTTAACAAATTCTGATTTAACACGATGTTTATAACCTCTAGTATTGGATGCTGGACCTGGTGTATTGATTGAATGCATTTGTATCTGGACTTTCTTCATATCAATAGATTCAAAATCTTTATATAATTTATATTGTTGTATAAGGTCACCTCTTAGTTTTTGAACTTCTAAAGTTGTTAAATCTAATATTTTTCAAGTTCTTTGATATCTTTTTTATAATAGGGATTCCAAGCTTGAATTGCAAACTCCAAATGAGGTCTAACGTACGTGCAATAGGTTTTCATGAGGTACTTATCTTTATACCTAAAAGTATTATTTAATATTGCAAGCATATTGTTTGCTTTACTGGCAGCATTCCTTACTTGTCTTTCCCATTTCAAATCCTTGGATATATAAATACCTAAATCTTTTTCGAGAGTAGATTTTTCAATTTCTTTTAGTTCACCATCATTTTACTTGAAATAGAATTATTTTTATTTTACACAAAATTTTACGTATTTTAAAGTTCAAACCCAGTTTCCATTCAACAGACCATTCATCAAGTTTTTTTATGTCATTTTGAAATGATTTTGAATCAACCTCAGTATAAATAGGAGCAATTATTTTATTGTCATCAGCATACAAACAACATTTATTAAGAAGTTTGCTCAGTAAATCTTTTATGAATATCAAAAAAAGGAGTGGGCCAAGTACAGAACCCTGTGGTACTCCACTTAACACATCAACCCAATTTGCCTTGCATTTTCCCATCACTACCCGTTGTTTCCTATTCGATAGAAATGATTCAATCCATTTAAGAGGCATACCAACAATACAGAAGCATAAACCTTAGCACATAATTTCATGTGTGATGCTCTGTTGAATGCTTTTCGAAAGTTGGTATACAAAACCTCAATCGGAATACTGTTTAATAATGCGCTTGTTAAGGTATCAAGAAATTCTAGTAAATTTGTTGTGCAGCTCTTACCTGTCAGAAACTCATGCTGTTCCTTTGCTAATACCTTGTTTGTTATTAAATGCTTGATTATATTATCAGCAACTATTCTTTCTAATATTTTGCATGGTATTGACGTCAGAGAGATACGGTCTGTAAATTGTTGGTTTCAACTTACTCCCTTGTTTCAATATAGGCGTTATATTAGCCTTCTTCCAAATATCAGGTATAGTACTATCTTCTGTAGATTTTTTAAATGTTAAATATAGAGGATATGAAATTGATGAACAACATTGTTTTAGAACAAAAGGATGTACTAAATCAACTCCAATTGATTTTGATATATTAAGAGCCTTTATTCTTCTTTCTATATCATTTTGTGTTATCTCAACAGCCTTTAATATCGTATTTAGTTAACAGTTTTCAATATTTTTGTTTACATCTTTATCTTCTTCATATACAAAGTGGAAATATTTATTAAATTCTTCAGCAATAGTCATTTGATCAGTGACAATTTTTCTGTCACTTCTCAAATAAGATGTAATTTGGCTTTTACCAATTTTTTCTCATTAATATACATATAAAGTAACTTCAGATTTATTTTACTATTATTATCAATCTCCCTCTCAAATGACTTAATGTTTTTCTTTATTTCGTTTCTGATTTCAATCTTTAAACGATTATATTGAGTTTTTTTGATTCATGTTCCCTATTTGTTGATTTATTTAAAAGCCACATTTAATTTTTTAACTTAATTTTGATTTTAGAGCAGAAGTCATCTACTTTTTTTTTTATTATTAGTTTTTGAGTTTTCAATTACTGGAATATATTCTTGTGACACATAATAGTAATGAAACAGAAACAATTCATAGTGTTCATTGATTAATTCGTTGTTAAATTCCTTAACCCAATCGGCGTTGTCAATATACTTTTGAAAATAAATTGTAATTACCTTAATGATACAATTTTATAAGCTTCTTAAGTTCATTACTCAGATTAGATTATTTTAGCATATACTTGCATTTTGATAAATGATGTCCTTGTTTTGTATATATTCAAATCCTTTAAAAAGCAGCATTAAATTTTTTTTTCAATGTTAATTCACCTCCCCAAGGCCGAGAAGGCCACTACAGAAAGGAGGCTATTTAATTGTGGTTATTACCCTCTCTCAACTTTATAACTCCAAAACATGAACCTTGACGAACAAGGCCACCTGCGCAATCTCTTTAAAATCTTTTAATAAAGATTTTAGCTTAACATAAATAATGTAGTTTTACATAAATTCGTTCTTCGCATATGTGAAATGCAATTTCTGATCCTAACGGGTGAACAGTAAAATTTGAGATTTTTTTTGAAATGCTCTAGCTTTGCAGTGGATCAATATTTTTTGATAAAATAAAAAACAGCTCTTAGATTTATGATCAAATAATTTATTTATGAAGTTGCAATAGACTTGTTTCACCGATTCGTCTTACAAAATCAAGCTTTCGATACACCCCTCCACACATATTCTGTACATCATTTACATCTACTTTCTTCAAACAATACTCAATCCGTTGTTTTAATTCATCAACTGAAGTAGCCTGCCAATTGTTCTTAATAGCCATTCCCTTTAAAATTGACCAAAAGTTCTCAACTGGACAAAGTTCAGGTACTGCAGGAGTATCGGCTTTTTATAGAAAGTGATGTTTTTTGAGATCAAGTAGCTTGTCACTAATTTAGCATAATAGGCCAAAGCTAAGTCTGGCCTAAACACAAATTACCCTCAGGATGATGTTTTTTAATAGAAGGCATCAGTCTTTTGATAATGCACTCTTTCAAATACACATTTTGTTTGACAGCAAGGCCCAAAGGAACAAAATAGGGTGTTGAGATGTCTCAAGGTGAAATTGCTAACCATACAAGCATTTTCTTTTCAAAATTTGCCTTGGACTTGTATTTCACACCACAAGAAACTGCTTTTGGATTGCTTGACCAATACCCAACGTTTGAGTTCTTATCAGAGTGAGAAAATGTGAAGTATGATTCATCATCAATTATGAAATCACACCCATAAAATTTTCTACACAATCTGCCACAACATGTTTGTAACTTGCTCAGGAGTATGGCCTGGAATGGTCTGTTTTTTTCAGTAAACAATATTTGTGTGTTGCTGAATTGTATACACAACATGAGATTGGCTGCACTTGAGCTTTCGAGCAATTTGTTGGGTGGAAATGCTAGAACGACCATCAATCATGTTTTTCAACTTGGTAATTTTGGTTTTAGTCATTATTTTAGCTTTTCGACCAGAACCAACAACATGAAGTTTTGATTTGCCTTTTTCCCACATTGAAATGTATCTGTAAATGCTTGCTCTTGGGTGATTTTCTTTCAAAAAATGATCCATGACGACTTTTCTACCTTCCTTGAAATGCGAATCACAATACCTGTACGCATGAGCAATCAAACTTTAGCGCTTCTTCATTTTGATGTAGATTACAAAATATTAAGAATATTTTCATAAAACTTTTCCAGCAACAGGCACAGAGAGTAGTCTCTAAATAGAAACAATAAATGAATCAGTGCACACAAAAAAAAATTAAAAAATAAAAACCTTTAAAAAAATCTCATATTTTGCTGTTCACCCGTTAGTCAGTGCTCAGTTTCTCCACATTCACCCTTAAGTTCTACTGATCATGGTTTGATCAGAAGAACTTAAGGGTGAATGTGGAGAAACTGATCACTGGCTGGGATTCTTTCTGTGATTTTTCTTTCTTGTGATGACCCTTGGGTAGAAATCTTTTGTCTTCCTGCTGACAAATTTTGCTTCTTAAATGACTTCTTGGACTTTGGCTGGCAATGAATTTTTTATTCCTTCTTGACAATTCCAACTCAAGTTTCACTCTTCTGAATGGTTTTACTCTCCTTGTGCTGCTGCAATTTCCAATCTTAACTATTACTTCCATATCCATCACCAAAACTATTCTCCAGTAAACAGACATCTGTTTAATACTAAAAACCATTGTAAAAAGGTTTTGTCTAATGCCAAAGCCTGCAATTCTCAGATCACAAAATCTTGTATTTCATCTCAAAAATTAGGCTTCGGACACTTCTAGAAATATTTAACAATGTCTATAATAAGGGAAAATCTGTATTCCACCTCTCTTGTATGATTCAGATTTTGTTACCTCACCTAAAGACCAAGCTGAATTGTTTGCTAAGAACTTTTCATCAATCTCATTTCTTGATTTCACTAATCACATCCTACCTGATATAGTCGACAAACAGGTTGATCCATTGCTAGACATTCATATCACTACAGCTTCTGTATCTAAAGTGGTTTCCTGCTTAGACTCTTCTACAGCTTATGGTCTGGACAACATCCTTTGTTATAGTTTTGTAGAAGTGTTCTCCAGAGCTGTCGTCTATACTTTCAAAACTATTTAACAAGTGCTTAACAGAGTCTAGTTTTCCAGTCTGCATCTATTATCCCTATGTTTAAAATGTCTGGAGAAATATCTGACTAGTCTAACTACCATCTCATTAGTTTTATTCCTATCATAAGTAAGGCTTTTGAGTCTTTATTTAACAAACACTTTATTTCTCATCTTGAGCCTAATAATTTACTTTCTAATCAGCAATATGGATTTCAATATTCTCATTTTACTGCTTATTTGTTAGCGGTAATAATCAATTGGTTTTATTGTCCATTATATGGACCTAGGAGGGGTTCAGGCTATCGCTCGCAACATTTCTAAAACTTTTGATAAAGTTTGGTAAACTAGTCTTCTCCATAATTTCTCTTCTTACGGTGTATCAGGTAACATCTTTAAGATTATTGAATCCTTCCTTACCAATTGTAGTATAAAAGTTGTCCTCAATTGACAGCACTCTTTATATCCTGTAATTTCAGGGGTTTCTCAAGGTTCAATCCTTGGCCCTATACTTTTTTAAATTTACATTAACGATCTCCCAGAAATTCTTACATCTAAAGTGCTATTGTTTGCTGATGTACTACCATTTATTCTTGTCTTGATAAGAACCCAACACTCTCTCATTGCTTGGAGGGGACTTTGAGCTTGAAAAGGTTCTCACTTCTACTACGGCATGGGCTCTCAGTGGCTAATGAAGATAAAACTCAATTTTTTTTAGCTAATTGTTATTGCAGCAATCTGGATCTTCCTATATTTATGAACGGTTATGTACTCGAGGCATCTACCCATTGTCTTCTCTAACTTCAAATCTTTTTTGGAAACCATATATCAAATCAATTGCAAAATTAGCTTCTAACATGCTAAGGTTGCATCTCTTTATCATGCTTGCCACTCTCCTACTTCGGGTTCTATTCTTTGTCTCTATAAATCTCAAATTCTTTCTTGTATGGAATACTGTTGCCATATCTGTAGCGGATCTTCAAATGATGCTCTTTCACTTTTAAACCATTGTCGAATCTTTGTAATATTGCTTCTTTTTCTCTTTTATATACTATTTTTAATACTACAATGGGTGCTGCTCTAAAGAGTCAACGCCTCTTGTGCCATCTACTTAAATTTACTCTTGTGTTGCTTATCATTTAATTAAGTGTTATCATTTTACTGTGAATGTTCCTAAGTGCTCCGAAAATCCTAGTTTGTCTAGTTTTTTTCCTCAAACTTCATTTTTTTGGAATTTGCTTCCATCTTATTTTCCTGATTCATATAATTTGCAACCTTTTAAGTTGCCTGTTAATTGTTATCTTGTTTATAAATCTCATCTTTTCTCTTCCAGTGGTTGCTTTCGGCCTTGTTGCAAGTGAAGATGTTTAAAAAATTATTTTTTTCTTCGCTTTAAGCACTATATATCTTATACTGATAAGAAATATATATATATATATATATATATATATATATATATATATATATATATATAAATTATTGACCATATAATATTGATTTCTTTTAAAGGTATTTTGAAGAAAAAGGAGGTATGGATGATAAAGCTATTGCACTGTATCACAGGGTTTGTAGTCTATTCTTTTTTCTTTTCTTTTTTTTTTTACATATTTACTTTTAAAGGATGAGGGAGGCACACTTTTTTAAATTGTTGTAACCCTCTCTCAACCTTAAACTCTTGTTACACAATAATGAACAAACAAGTCTGCTGCACTGAAAATTGTTTTGAGCTCTGTACTTCTAGGTATTTGGCAGACTAGAACTCTGTACCTCCTTTATGATGGAAGCATTCTACTACTGTGCCACTATTTTAATAAGTTAAATATATGATAATAAGTTTAACTTGATGACCTGAAAAATAAAGGCGACACAAGCATGCAAGTACACATAATAAAAAAGCATGGACAACACAATTTTGCAAGTGCACATCAAAAGAAAACATCTAAATTAAGCCTTTAATTAATTGATATACTTTAATTAAATGAAATACTAACTGCACTATAGTTTCATATTTAGACTTGGTACAAATATGACCATGGTGAGTACAACCAAAGTATTTATAGCTCTAAGAAATATCATTACAAATATAGTAATTACAACCAAAGTATCTATATTAATAAAAATTTCAATATAAATATAGTAAATACAACCAAAGTATGTATTTATATTTCAATATAAATGTAGTAAGTACAACCAAAGTATCTATAGCTCAAAGAGATATTAATTTAAAAAAGAAAGCCTATGTTTACAACAAAAAGTTGAAAATATTCTCTGATCCTTTCAAGGACTTCATTTAAACAATGATGGAAACATTTTTTTTTAAATAATGAAGATTTTTTATTATTAAGATTATTAATTTTATTAAGATGTTATTCTTAACATATATTTTATCATCAACTTCATCTTTAGGATTATCAACTTCATCCTTAGGATTATCATCTTCATCTTTAGGATTATCATCTTCATCTTTAGGATTATCATCCTAATAATTGTCATTATCATCAACAAAACTGAAAATCAAAACAAAAAAATTTAAATGAATTTTTTTTTTTTTTTTTTTTTTTATAAATTCACCTCCCCAAGGCCCGAAGGCCACTACAGACGAGGAGGCTACTTAATTATGGTTATAACCCTCTCTCAACTCTATAACTCCGAAACACGAAACTTGATGTACAAGGCCGCTGCGCGGAGAAACAAGTTGAGCGAATTACAATTTTGTAAAAGTTGTATAAAATATCCATGTAATAAAGTCTAAATTGCATCCTAGCAACTCAGCAATTAAGAATAAAAATTTTAATTTAAGTTATTACTCAAATAATTATCTAACATGCATAAAGGAAGACCTTGCAATAAATATATAGACAGATACAAACTTTCATTATCTATAATTCTTGAATTCATTCTTTCAATAATAAAATAGTAAAATTATTCAATTGAAACAACAAAAGCCAAGAGAGCTTTTAAATTGACAAAAAGCTCTTATCAATAAATCCATTAAAAAATAGAAAATAGAAGATAAAACAAAATATTAATAGTTTAACTGCACTTATGATCAACTTGACATTTTTATGGTAAATGCAAATACATACTTTATGCTTACTTTATATGTATCTTTTGTACTATTTTTATTTTATACATGTTTAAAAAAAAAACAAATGCTTTTGCATGTAAGATCTTTTTTTAACAGTTTAACATTTCATTGTTGAGCTTGGAACAATGAAATGTTAAGAGTGACACCTTAATTACATAACTAGTCATTAGAATGACACCTTATTTACATAACTAGTCATTAGAATGACACCTTAATTACATAACTAGTCATTAGAGTGACACCTTAATTACATAACTAGTCATTAGAGTGACACCTTAATTACATAACTAGTCATTAGAGTGACACCTTAGTCACATAAAAAATAAAAAAACAAAAAGTAATAAAAAAGATTTTAAAAAATAAAAAGAAGTATTTAAAATAGTAAGACTAATCAGAAAAAAGAAAATGAGTGGTAGAGAGATGATATGAGAGATAATGAATGAATGAGAAAACACAATGTTTAATGAGATATGATCAGAAGGATGGTAAAATATAAAAATAAAACATGGATATATTTAAATATTAAGATGAAATATCATTTGAATTATAGCAACAAATGTAATAAGCAACAACATTACAAAAATAAAAAAATAATAAAAAATACACCACAGTAATACAAAAATAATTCATAAATAACATTAATAATACAATAAATTTTGCAAGAATGTTGACTTCTCAACTTTTTGTTGTAGATGGGGTTGAAATTATTAAATTAATAGTTTGCCACTGCCAATACTTTCATAATTTCTATCAATTTAAAAATTAAACCATCATTTATAGATGTGAATATTTGACATGTTACTACTTACAAAAATAATAAAGTACCAAAAAAAACTTTATTCTAATAAGCTATTACCAAGGAAAAATTTATTATTTCCAAAACATTAAAAAATAGAAAAACATTTGTTATTTTTAAATCCTGAAATAACAAACATAAATCTTAAAAAAGTAGAAAGCTATTTTGTGAAAAAGCTAAAACACCAAACAGTTGTTTTTTCATATTTTCAGAAATCCTGTTTGCCCTCTCTTACCTCTCTCTATTTACCCTCTCTTATTTCCCTCTATTTAACCTCTTTTACCTTGCTCTATTTAACCTCTCTTACCTCCCTCTGTTAACTCTCTCTTACCTCCCTCTATTTAACCTCTTTTACCTCCCTCTATTAACCCTCTCTTAACTCCCTCTGTTAACCCACTTCCCTCTATTTACTCTCTTATCTCCCTCTATTAACCCCATTGTACTTCTTTCTATTTAACGTCTTTTACCTCCTTCTATTTACCCTCTCTTACCTCTCTCTATTAAACCTTTCATACCTCTCAGAAATTTTCGGTACCAAGAAAATGTGAGTGTCATGTTTAAGGAGATTAAACTTTAATATGTCCAAGATTACTTAAAAATGTTTCACTGTGTATCAAAAACCAATTTTAAAAACACCTACTGATATTTTTGGTAAAACAACAAAATTCAGCTATTTATAAGAAACTATAATATAGAAGTTTTAGCTTGTATGACTGTTACATTTTTATTTATTTAATATTGTGTTTTTAATTTATTCTGATTCAGGGAGGAAGTGTTTCAAAAGCTATTGATCTTGCCTTCAGTTCAAAGCAGTTTGGTGCTCTGCAGTTAATATCAGATGATCTTGATGAGAATGTTGATCCACAAGTACTACATAAATGTGCAGATTTCTTCATAGAAAATGATCAGTTTGACAAAGCAGTCAATCTTCTTATTGCTTCAAAAAAGGTGAGAATGTAGATTTTTAGAAAATTAAAATTTTATTTGAGTTATTTTTTATTTCATAATTTATTCTTATTTAGTTTGAAGAAGCACTTCAAATGTGCCTTGATCATGATATCCAAATAACAGAAGAAATTGCAGAAAAAATGACTTTTCCCCAAAGAACACTCTGATGCAAAATATCGTTTATATTTACTTGAAAAAATTGGAGAATGTGCATACAAACAAGGTTCTTTTCACCTTGCCACAAAAAAATTTACTCAGGCTGGAAACAAGATGAAGGTTACTGCGTCTAATTTTTATTATTTTAACATTTTCCTGTTTTTGGTTTTGTTATATGTTTATAATTTATTTCTTAGGCTATGAAATCGTTATTAAAATCAGGAGATACAGAAAAGATAGTATTTTTTGCTGGTGTATCAAGACAAAAAGAAATATATGTAATGGCTGCAAACTATTTGCAGTCTTTAGATTGGCAGAACCCAGAAATTCTTAAGAATATTATTAGTTTTTATACTAAAGGACGTGCTCTTGAATCATTATCAACATTTTATGAGTCTTGCGCTCAGGTATGTTTTTTTGCTCTACAAATATATCAGGGGAAAGTGGGGTAGAATGAATGTTTCGTTTCATGTTGTGTTTTTTCCATAAAGTACCATAAAATTTGTGTTGAATTTATAGACTAATGAATTGTCATGGTTACAAAACTAATTACTTAATCATTGAATTAAAATCATGGTATTAATTTTTTAATGTGACACTGTTTGTTGCATCATCCTGTGTCGGGATGGTATGGGACAAGGTTGGAGTAAACTAGAAAAAAAAATTTTCAGGTGTATTTTTATTCACTCTTTTCTATTCATAATATACCATAACATACCAATATTCATAATATACCATAACATATCAATATGCATAATTTATTTATGTCAAGCAAAATAAAATATTTTAGGAGTCACTTTACTTTTCTTATATTGTTTTATTTATAATTTTTTTTTCCAAAATAAAAAAACATTAACATTAAATAAATATTGAGATCTTATAAACATAAAAAATGTCTTCTCCATTTTTTTAAAGCAAAAAAAATTTATTATAAAAATAAAAATATAGTAAATTTAAGCAGGAAAGAATTTGGACAGTTTCCCATTTCATTTCACGCACCCTGAAATTTTAGGACTTGATACTAAGAAAATATCCAATAAAAACCTTTCTAAGGTTAATTACATTTACGGTAGATATCTATTTCAAGTGGTTTTAAAATCCTATAATTGGGATTTTTTATATTTTTCACATGTAAGATTTTATATGTCATTGTTTTACATTTACACACAATCTAACAATAAAAGTAGAAAAAATACTTGAAATAAATAAAAATCAAACAGAGAGATTTATGAGTTACAATATTTTTACTCATTTCAAGTGTTTTTTCTACTTTTATGTTTAGATTTTGTGTAAAATGAAATATAAAACAATTTTTGGATAAAAGTTTAGGAAATAATAACAACTACACTAGAGTGTTTAATTAATGGTTTGTTCTAAGAGTTTTTTTTTTTTTCATTAATTAAATAATTATTTTTTTATTTAATTATTATAGGTTAGGGTCTCATTAGGGGACACCAACCTATAATTTTCCGATAAAAAAAAATTTATTGTAAATTTTTTGCTACATATTAAATTCTTTTCTAATCAATCTCTTTTTTGATATTTAAAAAAAAATTAAATTATTAAATAATTTTTCAGTGTAAAAACACTTTATCAAGAAAAAAGTTTGAACTTTAGTAAAAAAGGTTAAAAACTTCAAAACAAAATACCAAAATGTTTTAAAACTCATGAAGTGTGCAGAAGATCTGTTTACACCATCTGCATAAAGAAAACCAATGGCAAATGAAAAAACTTTACCAACCAAAGTATGATGTTGGCTCCTCTAAACTAGTATGATGTTGACTATTGAACCGTGGTCAGCTTAAAACTTTTTGTGAAATATAGTGATAAAATCTTAAGTTCTGGGGAGACATAAATTGTAAAAAAACTTCAAGAATGTTATCCATTAGCCATTGCTTGAGTTTTCTGGTAACAAGCTTTTGCTTGAAGCTATTCCACCCATGGAGCTTTATTTGCTACTTGGGGTAGTGAATCATTTTGTCAAATAACAAAACATCACTGCATATTCCAATTCGACCTTATTATGGAGGTCATTTTAATGGTAATTTTAAATATTATGGAGGGCATTTTAATGGTAATGATTGTGTAAAGCTTTTTAGAGAGTTGTATCCTTTAAAGAATCTCTCTGAAAAAAATCAACTTCTATCAATCTACTTTGTTCATCTATACCTTGCTTTGTTCAGAGATGTTGTCAAATAATAACTTGGATCCTGATTTTGAAAAAAATCTTTCTGTCTCAGTCACACAAAAAGTACATGTTATTTTCCATCATGTACCACAATTTTTTAAAAAAATTATCATTGGTTCAATTAGTAAACAACAACACTATTCAATGTCAAACCACACTGGGAGAGATACAAAAACCACACTGGGAGAGATACAAAAACCATACTGGGAGAGATAAAGAAAAATCACAATGGGAGATAAAAGACATACTTCTCATCTTGATTTTTCAAAAAATCAGGAAAAATAAGTGGAAAATAAATAAGTGAAAAATAACCTCATTGAAAAATTATGTAATTCCCTAAAAAAGCCTTTGAATTAGACACAGGTATATATTACCGTCTAAACTTTTATCTAAAGAAAATGTTTTAAATTTCATTTTAAACAAAATTTAACCATACCAGTGGAAAGAAATGCTTAAGTTTAGTAAAAGTCCTCAATAACTTAAATATCTCTCACAGATGGTAATTTAAGGCTAAAAACTACATAAATACAAATAAAAGCAGGCAATACATGAGTATTTACTATTAGTGATGTTTTTGAAGTTCAAGAAACTTGTTGATATTTCATATATGGGATTTCATATATGAAAATTCATATATGTATTACTGTAGCGGCCTTCCAGACCTTCAGGAGGTGAATTAACATTAAAAAAATATATACATATATTCACAAATAATTTGCAAAAAAAACCAACTCTTCTAAAATTCAAAAGCATAGTAATGTTAAGTAGTAAATAGAAATTTATAACTAATTAATTTTTACGTTTAAATTTTCCCTTGAGATATTCCTTGAGATGTCCTCATCTAATGTCTCATCTAAACTTTTTGATTTTTTAATAACTACCTTTATATAAATGTACTATTATTCAGGTTGAGATAGACGAGTTTGAGAATTATGAAAAAGCATTTGGTGCACTTACTGAGGCTTACAAGTGTCTTTCAAAAGCTAAACCAAAAAATGTTACAGTTCAAGAGAGAAAAACTTGCATTAATCAAAACAAAATTAACTCTCATGAAAAAATATATACATGCAAGAAAGTGAGTTTTTCAGCGTATATGAATGTATGTATGTGTATATGTGTATATATATATATATATATATATATATATATATATATATATATATATATATATATATATATATTTATATATATACAGTATCGGACAAAACATGGTGGACAAACTCAAATTTAGAACAAAAGTTGATCATAAACTAAAAAAAACTAGTAAAACAATTGAACATATTATTTTTTATATAGTTTACTGTTTTCAGCAAAATTAAAAACTTTTGAATCATACTAAAAAACACTAAAAAAGTTTTATAACACATTTCCCTAACAAACTACATTTTTCTTTGGACAAAACAAGGTGGACATTCAAAAAATTGACTGAAAATTCAAATAATTTTAAAACTTAACTTATTATTTTTCGAAAAACTTCAAAAAATTAACTTAATATTTGGTTAGACCTCCTCGACTTTTAATTACTGCTTTCATTCTTTGAGGCATAGACTCAATTAATGAGTCAACAATTCTCATATCAATCTCTCGCCAGGCCTTCTCGACTTGTTCAAATAATTCCTCACTGGTCTTCACATTTGTACGCTCAATCTTTTTGCCAATTATTTCCTAGATATTTTTTATGAGATTCAGTCT
Source organism: Hydra vulgaris (assembly GCF_038396675.1). Taxonomy (NCBI): domain Eukaryota; kingdom Metazoa; phylum Cnidaria; class Hydrozoa; order Anthoathecata; family Hydridae; genus Hydra; species Hydra vulgaris. The sequence goes on from NC_088927.1 coordinate 12,941,028, forward strand.
GGGCTTTGTGCAGGTCACTTCATTATGGTGATATTCTTGTCCTTGAACCATTGTTTTACGATGTTAAAAAAAATCCATTTTAGAGGCATCTCCTATTCAGCATGTGAAAACATTATCTTCCATTATATCTTTGTAGACAAAACGGTCCACAATACCATTATTTTTGTGAATAGAACTAGTTCCTAGTGCTGAGAAACATTCACAAACCATAGCAGACGTTCATGCTTAACACTCTTCTTGGTATATTTAGTATTGAATCTGGTGTTCTTTGGTCTCCTGACTCGCTTCTGACCGTCGCTTCCAAAAAGGTAATATTTTGATTTATCACTAAAAAGTTTGTTTTTCCACTGGTCTGCAGTCCAATTTTGGTGTGCTTTGGCAAACGCAAGTCTTAGCTTTCTATTTTTAAAAGAAGTTAGTGGTTTCTTGTCAGGCATTCGACAAAACGACTTTGCTTCGTTAACTCTTTGTCGCACAATGCGATTAGAGATTTGTAGTTCAAGTTTTTCGGTTAATTTTGTGGATGACAAAAATGGATCTTTTTAAAGCTTTTTAACAATTATTCGATCTAGTCTTTGTGATGTTTTTCTTAGAGGTCCGCCCCGATGGTTTGTTTTATAGCTTCGTCCGCCCCGATGGTTTGTTTTATAGCAAGATCCAAATGATTTGACAGTTTTGTTTACAGTCGATTAAGGTATATTATATTTTGTACAAAGTTCAGCTTGACGTTTTCCGCTTTTCAAATCTTTAATAATATTTTCAAGTAAAACACTTCCTAATTTGTCGTAAGCCATTTTAAGTTGCAATATACGCCATATATCACGAGTTAAATCTATTTTTAGTTAAATTGAAAAAATAACAGGTCGATGTTTCCAAAATCTATTTTATTATTTTAGAGTAATGTTATGATAAAAGTGAAAACAAAAGAATATGGTAAATTGAATAAAGACAATGAAATCTTATAAATAAAGCGTCGTTTTGATTTGTTCACCTTGTTTTGTCCAAGGAAAAATGTAGTTTGTTAGAAAAATGTGTTATAAATTTTTTTTTTTGATTCTTAGTATAACTCAAACATTTTAAATTTTGTTCAGAGCATAATAAACTATTTAAAAAATAATATGTTCAATTGTTTTACTAGTTTTTAGTTATTGATCAACTTTTGTCTGAGTCCAAGTTTGTCCACCATGTTTTGTCCGATGCTGTATATATATATATATATATGTTTATATGTAAATTATGTTAGTGTATTTTACTAATAGAGTGCTCAATGTTCTTAAAGAACAGAGCAATAATAAATTAGTAAAAAACACTTATCTAACTTTTATCTTCTACTTTAAGTATAACCATTGCTGGATCATCAGGAAGAGTTCCTTCTTGGATATATATAACTCTTCCTGATAATATCCGCAATGGTTAAACTTAAAGTAGAAGATAAAAGTTAGATAAGTGTTTATTACTAATTTATATATGTATGTATATATATAGAATTATGTATGTATGTATGTGTGTATATATATATATATATATATATATATATATATATATATATATATATATATATATATATATATATATATATATATATATATATATATATATATATATATATATATGTATAGATATAGATATAGATATAGATAAATTTTTATAGAGAGTATTCGAGCACTCCTGATGAAAGCGTCAGCTCTTGTGAATTGTTTTAGAAGATCCGGATGTTAATGTAGCAATACAAGTTAAACATATTTACACTTTCTTAATAGAGCATTACGTTAATGTTAGTAACTATAAAAAAGTAAAAATATTGTTTTATTAAGTGTTTTTTGTAGTTAATTTTCTATTGCATCGTTTTGTAGAAGTTGTGATGTTCTTAATGTTGTAGGTCACGATGTTGGTGTTATTGTCAATATTTTAGATTATTTTTTGTAATTTGTTAATAATATTATTGACATACACATGATATTGTTATGGGAAAAATTATTTTTGTTAATCTCGTTTTTCTTTTGTAGATGTTCTTAATGTTTTGTGTGTACTTCCATTAAACTTCTAAAATATTTATTAGGCATATCATTTAATGGAAGATTTTCGCAAGTGCTGTCCTTCCGTAAAACTTGAAAAAGTTATTTCTAAAGGGCATATTCAAAAAGTATATACAGAACTTGGAATCGCATTAAAACCAACTAAAGACAAAGAAATAGATAAAGATCCAGAGGAAGAGATAGATGAAGAAGATGGATACATTTAGTTATAAAAGATGAAAAGATCTGTAAATAGTTTTTAGTTATAAAAACGTTTTTTTTTTTCAGGATTAAGAACATTGAGGATTTGATTTTCTTTTCTCATAAAAAAGAAAAGGAAATTGCAAATCAATAGTTTTAGTTACGTTGATATGCGCCCACGTACGCACACAGCTTTTTAATTTAAAAAAACTATAATTTATTTGTAAATTTTTATTGTAAATAAGAATATTCAGTGAAGATTTTTAAAACATTTTAAATATATAATATAGAAATACCAAGAAGCTTTTTTTTACTTCACTGTCTCCTTATTTGGTTTGTGTCTGAAGTCAATTTAAATAACTTAATCGAATATATTTAAATATGTTAAATTGACGTAATGAATTTAAAAAAAAGGTTCTTGCTTTTAATGCAATATTCCAAATACTTTAAATAAGTTACGTCTTACGTCCATAACATTATTTTAAATTTGTATTCCGGGATTCCCGATGTGTATCAATGTACTTAAGGACATATCTGTAAAATACGTTATTCTTAAGGGCTATAAAAAATCGAAAAGTAAAATTTATGTTTTACCACGTTCTAAACAAAATAATCCAAATCAACGATCGTTGCTTCTCCTATAAGAGGAGCTATTTTGATAAGGATCGTTGAAAAATTTCTTTCAAAATAGCTCTCTTATAAGAGGAGCTATTTCGATAAGAATCGTTAAAAAATTTGGAATATTTTGGAACCTGATAAAATAGAAGCTTTACTTTTTTATCTCCTTTAATAATTACGTATTTTTAACAGCGGAATTTTACTTAAGTTTTTAATTGCGGAATATATCTTAAGCTTAAAATATATTCCGCTGTTAAAATTTTGAGTAGACTTGAAATCTTTAAATACTTTAGGTTGTACGAGATGTCGTTTAAAACGTTCTAATTTGTTTGTTTAGCTTAACAAGCAAAAAACTTAACTTGCCACACTTTCCAACGTTCTTGTTTGTAACTTATATTAAACAGGGGTATGTCAAAAAGTTTTTTATTATGAAAAAAAAAAAATTTCGGCTGTTTTTATATTACTGTTCATAATGTTTTTTTGAACTTTTTTTTATATAATAAGTATAAAAATTAGCGATATTGTAGATTTGAAAATAATAAACTTTATCGTAAAAACCGTCCTTAACCATTTTGGTAAAGTTATTTTCTATATCTCGGGTTTTTATCATTTAGTTTTTATCATTAGTAACTTTACCTCAGTTACTTAAATACCTTAAAACTCGTATTTACTATATAAGTTGGAAAAACATGTTTCATGCACCAATTAAAGCTGAACATAACACATTTATTTCCAAATGGAAATCATATTTTTTAACAATGCAATAATCTAAAACAAACAGCTAGAAAAAAATAAAAATATTCAAAATGCTGGAAAACCCGACTCTGAGTGCGAGCATAATCATTTGATTTTATTCGGTTAACAATCTATGGTTTGTATTAGACCTAAACTTAAAAATAGAAATAATAAAAATGAATAAACAAGAAATAAATAGTCAGAGAGTTAGCTTAAAACATCCTGGAACCTGTACAAATACACTATAAAACTAAAATTTGATATATAAGAAACCGAGTTTAAACAAAAACTACAATAAAAAATATTCTGAAATAAAAGTTTTTACATTTCATGGATATTTACAAATAGTTCAAGCTTCTAAGGTAAACACCAGTTAAATTATAATAGAAACCATATAATGATATCTTATCTGCTTAATATATATAAAGGGCAATGTGTGTTTGTTTGTTCTCTATAGAAATCCAAACCGGCGGACCAATCTCGATGAAATTTGGCATGGGGGTAGTGCTCAGAGGGGGAGAAGGTTCTTAGCTGGGCTTTGACCCCGTACCCCAACCCCCGGGGTCAGGGGGGACCATTTTTTGGGCCCATTTTTGGGCCAATTTTTGTGTACAGATATCAGGTAAGCCAGTTTAAATATTGGCCCGGGCAACGCCGGGTAACTCATGCTAGTATGATATATTGTTCATATTAGCTTTTTTCAAAATCGGAGTTATATTTGCTGATTTCCAGAGTTCAGGTTTGTTTTTTCAACAATTGTTTCTCAATCAACGATTTATATATATTAAATTTAATGATTCACAGAGAGTACTATGACATTTACTTAAGACATATGAGCTCATTCCATCTACTCCAACAGCTTTGTAGACATCAAATTTTTTAATTTATTTTCAATAGTATAACTAGTTATTATACTGTTTATATCTATCTTGAATAATTTTAGTCTTCTGCAGCATATTTGGTATGTTATGCTTATCTTTCATTTTTAAAACTGAAGTGAAACTATTGTTAAAATATTTGCTAAAAATATTCGTTACCGTGTTATTACATTAATCAGAAATTGAAACTATTCCTTCTTTAACTTTTTTCTTTAAATTAACATAACTGTAAAATAATTTTGGATCTTTTTTTTGATGTTTCACTTATTCTTTTTTCGTATTCAATACGTTTTAACTTCACCAAGTTTTTAACTAATTTACTTTCTATTTTGTATTGTTGAATCAAGATGGGTGAATTGGATTTATTTGATATTAATTTGTTCCATTAGGTTGTATTATGTCTAATTTCCCAGGAAAAAAAGTTTTATAGAATTACTATAAACTTTTGGAATATATGGTCTTTAAAAATTCTATAGAATTCTATAGAATTTCTATAGAATCTCTGTTAATTTCTATAGAAATTCCAATAGAACTTTTTTTTCTACTTTTTGTTTTATAGAAAAAAAAGTTTTATAGCAATTTCTATAGAAATTAATAGACATTCTATAGAAATTTTATAGCATTTCTATATAATTTACAGGGGCGGATGCAAAAAATTATTTGGGTACGTCCAAAAAAAAAAAAAAAAAAAAGGTCCTCTAATTCTAAATGCTTTGAATTCTAACAACATTTAGGACTTTAAGATTATGGTGTAGGGGCCAAGTCCCTGGATCCTGGCTGATACCCCATTATAAGTTATACGATTACACATTACTGTTTCAAATTTATATATTTGTTATTTAAAAAATTCTTTACATTAGGTATTATAATATTATAATGAACAGCCGTGATGTAATAGCTGCATGTTTCAGAAGCAAGATATCCCTGGTTCAAAGAAAGCTTTGGTAAAGGAGGAGGCACAAATTTCCTAGTAAATCCTCTTCAGCTACGCTTTGTGATAAGACTGTTGCAACTAAGGGCAGCAAAAAACAAAAACAAAAAAACAATCAATATGGAGTTATATAAACATATATTTAGTGTCACATTCTAGTATTCCAGTTAGCTAAAAAAAATTGTAAACCCATGTTCATTCTTTTCAACCTTGCTGATAAACAAATCTAAAAAAAATTAAATCATAACATTTGTAATCATAACACAAAACTTTAAAAGAATGAACCGCAACAAAATCGATACACCTGAAGGTAACAGCAAAAAACATTGTATGCCAATATGTTCATGCCAAATTATCTTTTATAAAAATGTGTGGCTATGAAAATAGCCTTTTTACCTAGCGGTAATGAATTTCTTTTTTTTTAATTTTTTTACTTTTTTTATTTTTTATTATTTATATATTAGTTTTCTATTTTTATTTTTTAATATTAATTTAAAACTTAATCTACGATTATTAATTGCAAATTTATCAATAACTTTTTCGATATCTATTACTGACTCTGTATGAATATTCATCAAAGCTAAACCATTTAAGCGTTCCTCTACCATTGTGCTTCGCGTATAATTTTTCAGGCGCCGAAGCTAATAGAATGTGCGCTCACATTCACATGAAGTTAAATGAAAGGTAGCAAGTAACTGTAGAATAATTTTTATGTTCTCAAAGCCAGGAAAATTTATTGCTTTCAAAGTCTCAGTAATATTAAAAGAGACATTACCTTCAAAATTTAACCAATAAACTTCCCATAGGTCAAGCTCACCAGGTAAAGCTAGTGGATTTGGTAAATCTGGCCCTGTAAAATTCACTAAAAGGTACTATACATTCTTTTCAACTAGTGTCACGAGAACTTTGAACTTCTGAAATCATTTTAGTAGGAACTAGGACAAGCGCTTTTTAAAATTTTATGGTAGTGTTGTCAAACCTTGTGCCTAGTTCAGTACTCAGACGGTCTAACAAAGGAGTTGTGATTGCTATTTTAAAATAATCAGAAACACATTCCAAAGGAGCATTATTTCTGTTTTTTGAAATAAATGAAGTTCTTGGCTTAGCTTCAGTAACATTTAGCTCATGGGCTATTTTTAAGCTGTTCATAGAACATTTGATGGTGTTGATCAGCTATACTTCTAAGCGAAGATATAACATCTTTTAATGCCCGAATAAGATTTAAACCATCATAAATATCATTACTCTTTGACTGCAACATTCGTGTTACTGGAAGAGTAATCTCAAAGACATTTCTTGTTATACATAAAGCAACAATAAAGTCAAAACCTGTTAATAACTTCAGAAGCGAGAATGCACTGGAAGACGTTGAGTGATTAAAACTCTTATTAACATTTAAAGACATTCTTCAAGACAAGAAACCAAAGGAATAAAAAGTTCTTGAAAAGTATCCAAACCATTAACTTTTTCTACCCAACGTGTTCCGCAAACATCTTTCAATTTTTTTTACCAGCAACTGGAGCAGTTCTTTCAATGTGCTCCTCAAATTTTGTTGCCTTGTAGGTGAAAGATTAAAAAAGTATGATACATCTTTAACATGCGCCAGAAGATTATTGACATATTGAACATTGCATGAAGCACAAATGGCACAATTAAGTCTATGACTGTAACAATGACCATATATAGCTTTTTCATTAAGATTTAAAACACGAGATGATAACCCTTTGGTGTGTCCAGACATTGTCCCAGCACCATCAAATGACTGTCCTCTAAATTCATGATATCCAACAAAAAATCTGAAATACTTTTTAACAAAACACTAATTAATCCTTGACCAGTAACACCGTTAGTGCAATGTAAGAAACTAATAAATTCTTCTCTTATATTGAACTTGGAATCAACAAATCGTATTACTAATGATAGTTGTTCTTTATTATTACTGTCTGAGGCTTCATCAGCTATAATAGAAATACTTAGAGTTTTTAATTTCTCCATTTATTGCGTCAGTAACAACTTCTCCACAACACTTTATTAGTTGATTTTGTGATGTCTTAGATATGTAGGAAGCATTTTGTTAATGATACTTGAGATGATCTTCAAGAATTTTATTACCAGCTTTTTTGAACACGGAAATATAGCGATTCAATAAAATTTCTTGCAGTGTGATTAGAAAGTTCACCATTTTCAGGATGAAACTTAGAGTCTCTATGCCCACGTTAAGAAAGCCCAAGACGCTCACAAAGAATAATTGTTTCAATAATAGGTTGCAATAACTGTCGATTTTTGGAAATCTGTGATTGAACTATTTTGAGATATAATGTCTATTGATTCTGTTTTACAAGACCAAATTGATGATAATGAAAATAAAACTTGAGCAGTTTTTACATGTAAATCTTTATTCTGCAGACAGACTTATTGTTTTTGCCAAATACATGTTTCTGAAAGTTACGAGAAGCATCATTCCAGCGATCATAAGGCTTACTAAATAATCTTTCAGCTAAATTACATTCAGATGGAAAACTGTGCCCAAAAAGTACACATGGTAAACAGAAAGCTCCATCAAATATATTTGAGTATGTAAGCCATGGAAATTTTTCTATCCATATAAATTGAAAACTTCGTCTATTTTTATTTTTAGGAAAAATAAATTTCTTACTAGGAACAAAAACAGATTCAACTAAATTTTGAAGTTCAGAAATATTTAAGGTTTTTGCAACATTTGAATAACTAGTATATTTAGAAACCAAATAGCCAATATCGTAATTATTGGAGGGTAAAGAAAATGGTTCACAAAAAGTAATTTTAATAAAACTGGATAAAGATGTAGATGATTAACTAGAAATTAGCATAGATTTATTTTTTATTTTTTGTTGCAAAAGATTACAATCTTGATGTTTAGATTCAACATAGAAATTTATATAGTCTGAAACTTTTTGCCAATTCCATCGCAAATTTTGCGTTTTAAATTCTCTCTCATTAATAAAGGAGTATAATGGTTGTGTTGAAAAGGAGAAAAAAAATTTAAAATCCCTACGTAACAAAAAAGGAGATAAAAAGATTTAATATTGTTTAATGAATTTATACGAGGTAAAATAGTATGGCTAAATAAACTTTTATACTTTGGTAGACCAAAATCTGGGTATAAACATTTTATTTTTTGCTGCAAACACTTGACAATGCAAGAATACAAAGGAAAGAAAACCAGTCTTTATCATTACAATTATTAACAGCTTCCTCTTGTACCAATTCTTCACATTTTTTTCCTGTATCCAAAGAACTTAGGGAGACTGACAAAGGAAGAATGTTATCAAAACATAAAAAAGAGCTTGGATTATTATTAAAAACATTTTGAAAAGTTGGGTGGTTATAATAAAAATCAGCGTTAAGAAAAAGTTCAATTGAGGTCAATAATCTTAAATCATTAAGATGTCATTGCAGTGTTTTAAACAAAGTTTGCATCGTGTTTTTTTACGTATTAAAAATCAATAACATTTTTAGAACATAATAATTGCAAGAATTTATTAAAACTTACTTTGTGTTTGAACCTAGAGCAAAATCTAAATTTTTACTTGAAAGTTGTTTTTTAGTATTTAGATATGTTCTATATGCATCTGTTATTTTAGTATTTACAATCTGGTTGTATCTGGTTTTTTAGTACTTAGATATGTTCTATATGTATCTGGTATGCCATCTTCGGGTCACACCTTAACTATGGGTGCCAGATATGGAAACAGAATGATACTTTAAATAAAAAGAATCTTATAAATCTACAAAATAAGTCTTTGAAAATATTCCACTTTCAGCCAAATAATTTTACTCTGATGTTATTTATAGTATTTCAAAAATAATGAAATTAGATTAAATGATCGACTTGTTGAACAGTGCCTTCGCATGGGACGTTATACACCAAAATATACCATTGGTATTCAACAATTATTTCAAGTTTACAGCTAATATCCACAACCACAATCTTAAATCTGTATCTTACAACAAATTAGCAATCTCATCAAAGCAGACATTTAAGTATGGTATCACATCAATAAAAAATCATTCAATTCACTCCTGGAAATCCCTACCTATTGAAATTAAAAAACCTACCAAACAAGTAAATAAAAAAATGTTTATTAAACAAGTAAAAGATTTTATCAGGCAAATACCAAATGAAACTACAAAACAAATATATCAGTATATGTGTATGTATATGTATATCTGTGTAGAGTATATGTGTGTATGATATATGTGATTGTTTATATTAATTATGTGTGTATATATATATGCATACGTACGTATGTATAAGTATATGTGTGTATATGTATCCGTGTATATGTACATATGTGTTGTATGAGTGTGTGTATATGTGTGTATATGTATGTATAACTGTATTTATATTTGTGTGTATGGGTGTTATTTATGTTTGTGTGTATATGTATATGGGTGTATTTGTAGGTAAAGGTTTATGGGTGTTTTTGTATGGTAGTGTTTATGGGTGTATTTGTAGGTATGTTATTTATGTTTGTGTGTATGAGTGTATTTGTAGGTATGTGTTTATATATTAATATATAACAACAACAAACAAACAAAAAATGATTAAAATATATTGAAATAATATAATTAAAAAATAAAAAATTAAAATTTCATTTAATATATTAAACAATATATTATCACATTAAATGTTACATTTTATTTTTAATTAAATGCAAAAAATTTAAATTTAATGTATAAATTAAAAGTATATAAAAAATTATGAAAAAAAACTTACTTCTTCTTACTAACAATACAATATGCCTTACCATATCTTAGATATTATTGTTATTATTTCCTACTAACCACTATTACTACTTTAACTGCTATTATTAATTCTATTTACTGCTACTGTTATGATTTGCCTCATTCAATCTATTATTATAATTGTTTATTGTTATTATTATTATTTATTATTATTATTATTTTGTTATTATTGTTTTTATTTAATATTATTATTATTTATTATTATTTTGTTATTATTGTTTTTAGTTAATATTATTATTATTATTAATATTATTTTTATTTTTTACAATAATTGTTTTTATGCCATCGTAGGTCTTTACGCGTCATCAGTTTGTAACTGTTAGTAAATGTCCCTCACTTTCTTTTTTTTTATATACAGTTATTAAGGTGGAAATATATTGATTGATTGATCTGTAAGCGACTAATGTACTCTAAAATATTTAACGATAATTTTTTAATCAAATAGAGTTAGAAAAAGATAACATAGATATAGCATAAGAAGGAAGCCAAAAGAAAGAAAGAAGAAACTAAAAAAAAATTTATTAAATGTAAACTGGAATGTTTTGCAAACAAAGGAAATGCCAAGCTTTTGGCCTAAAGCAATTTCCTAATTGTCTTGATGTTCTCCGTTTAATTTGCAGCACAGTGAGTTGCTGAGTTGATGGTGTTAAATCATCTGATATACGACCATTATAACGAATGCAACGACAATGAATAATCTTTTTTTGAATTAAAGTACTCAGTTAAATCCATTGGTAATACACAGTGGGTCAAAAGTGACATTTTCTAGTCAAAACCTCTAAAACCAAAATTTTTTTATTTTTTTAAATTAGAAACAGTTTATTATATTGAAAAACATAATTTGTGGAAAAAATAACATTTGCTTTTTAAAAACTTCAAATTTTATTACATAATTACGCAAATTACTAAAAAACTCATTTATTTTCCATTTATAAAAAAATCTAAAAACCTTATCCAAGCATGCAAAGTTGAAACGCCATGTTTTATATTGCCTTCTAAAGTTTTTTTTTGAACAACTAAAGATAAATTGTTCATTTCGATTGGAGATGCACCACACACTGAACAGCATTGGTATGAGTTGGTTGCTGTGGAAATAATAGTTTGAATTTTTCCATCTATCATTGTTAAATTTACAATATGTTGTATTCCAACTTCCTTTGTTGTACAGTCCTCCAATAAAACAGGGACAACAGATAATGTTATCTCTTTAATAGAAGCCATAATTGACTCATATTCTGCAAGAATTACTTCATTTGATTCTTTTCCATATTTAAATCTCAGAGGTCTGCAGTAATTAGTTGACGATGGTTTCGGATTTCTCCAAACAACCTTTTTTTTGTCATCTTTGAAACAATATAGTTCTAGAGGAACCAAGCAAGTTATGAAAAGTGATTCATCTGTATGAAGTTCACTAGAAACATCTGACAGTTGTTTATAAACAGATTGTCCTGTTGCACCATCAAAACAGCCTTTTGTATATTATAAATAGTTTAGTACAATCGTTAAGCACAGGTGAATTTAACACAACACTATAAGCTGAACATATTCTTGATGCAGTATAAAAAGCAAAGTTTTGTAATAAATCTCTCCAGTCATCACTGACCTCAATGTTTTCCAGGTAGCATTTGTCTTTCACTACCTCTACAATATGATAGGATGGGTATAGAGAGCTGAATGGAAGAGCATTGTTTCTTAAATGCTGATAAGTTTCTTTGGATAAATAAGCATCTAAGACTAGCGCTAATGATTGTTCTGAAGTAAGTGATTCTGTCGATAATTCTTTGTTGTATATTTTTTTAGCCACTTTTGCTTCTACAAACCTTTTATCCCTTTTCAAACTTTTGCTTGCTGCAAAAAAAAGTTCGTTTAAATTATATTTACTCAAAAGCTCTTTAATTATGCGATCTTTAGTTCTCACAGACGCATCTTCAAACAAAATCGAAGGGCGTCCACCTTTAAGTATAATATTATTTTATCAATTATTAAATCGTCGTAATAATAATACAAATAAATTATACACATTATAATAAATTTACACATAGTTAAAGTAAAGTTTTTTTTTTTTACAGTCAAATATAGTTTGATTTAACCAAACTTTATATCTTTTTTCAAATACTGCACTTGTTCTATTCAATTTTTTCCACTTGTTTTTAGCTTGGTAAATGAATTTCGAAATAATTGACAAGTTATCATTAGATTCTTCAAAATTGCTTTGGTAAACAAAACTCAAAATTTTTGCATGTAAATCATCATTTTGCAGTAAATTATTTTCCATTATATAATTCATAAGATATCTCCTTTCCATTTTTAAGAGATTGTCTGTTCAATAAAATAATTTTAATTTGGAAGAAAGTAATTTAAAATGTTTTTAATAAAGTAATTTTTTTACGAGCAGTAACTATGAAACTCAGTTCCTTTCCTTTATTTCTCATTGGTTGTTATCGTGTTTTTTATCGATTACATATAATTTTATTGTTTTCGGAAATTATAAAATAAATAATAAATATTATGTCCCAAACTTGTACTACGTAGAAGTATATAATTCATATTTTATCACAGTCTCTGAGTTTTTATTACTTTAAAACGGTAGCATAAAAAATTAAGAATAATGGTTTCAATGCGATCTAAATGTTCATTGAGCAAATACGAGGAAGTTACTAGAAAGCAATTAAAAAATACAAAAATATTTAATTTTAAACTTATGTCTTTAATAAAAATTATTATAAAGTTAAACTGCAGTTTTTAAATTTCAAATCTTCTTAAATTTTTTGTTATCGATCAAAAACGCATTAACAAGAAACGTGGACGTAGTTAATTGAATTTAAAAGTGTATTCGTTTAGGCAGCTATAGGCAGCCAATTTTTATACCACAAGATCAATGTCATATTGGTATTCATTTATATATCATTTTAAGCGGTTGATACAGGTTGATCCGATGGTTTTAAATGATATTTTTGAAAAAAATAAAAACTTATAACTCAAAATTATTGATGTTTGCATTGTTGAAAATATTTATATAAAATGCAAAAAATGTTTTTTTTTTTATGTGATTTAAATATTAACATAATACTATATAAGTCATTTAGGAGTTAAAAAATAAACTTAAACTTCTTAAAATAAGAAATCAAAGTTTTCAAAAGATGTAAAAAAATAAAATTTTCACACTTTTTTGTTGTTATTGATAAAAAGTATTTAAGGAAATATTTAAACAACAAATATGGGGTTTTATTGAAAAATTATTTTTTAATAAAATATAATTTCTGGCTTATTAATATATTGAGCAAAATTTGCCTTTTTCAAAATTTCAAAATTTAAAAACTTTTTTGTATGGTTTTGCCGGCTTCTGACCCACTGTGTAATAGAAAAACTATATTTTGCTAACTTACTATCTGATACGGCTTCTAGGCTCCTACAAAACAAAAAAAAACTACACACTTTTATACTTGAAATGTTTACTCTAGTGCAAATACCAAAGTATTTAACAAATAAAAAAATCACTAAAGCTGCTTAATTTAAAGGCTGACATATTAGCTATCATAATATATCAAGTTTTTTAAATCCTGAATCTTTTTCTACATGCTAGATCACTTTGTGACATAGCATGTAGAAAAGCCAACATTGTGGTTTTTGCGGTACGGTTGTTTTTTTAATTTGTTTTTTAATTTTTTTAAGGTTTAGAGTTGTATATTACTTTTGCCTTTAAAAAAATTTATTTTTCATTCAAACCACTTTTTAAGCCACACACGGACGAAATAGTCTGATTTAGGATTTATACCAATGCGACAGCCTATTTGTTTACTATACCCAAAAGTTTGTGTTTATATTATATACCCATTTATGTACTAACCCAAAAAGGTTTTACGAGGCACACAAAGTTCAAATTAATTTTCATTTTGTAACACTGTGTATGAACGCAATTTTAATAAAAGCTGTTTTTGGTTTTAGTTTCGAGACCTCTTAAAATATAAAAACAAATTAAAATTAAAATCTTTTTTTTTTTCGTTGAACTAGCAAAAAGAGTTCAAAAAAAAAGTTAAAATTCGAAATAAAAATAATTTGAAAATTCGATTTTTAAAAAAGGTAGTTTGAGACCACTTGCTTGTTTATAAACAAAACGAAAGAAATTGCAACAAACAAATTTAACAATTTATTGGAACTGATTGGTTACATTTCGTTATTTTTTAATTAAAAATAAGGTTATTTTATAACTAAATAAAAATTTCAGAGCGTGGTAAAAGTGGAAAAACTAATAGGGATGTTTTAAGAATATATATGACAGGATTCTCTAAAATTTTGTATTATGTTTTTATTTCTCCATTACTGATCATTGAGCCATGCTTCATACCTATTATTTGCTACTTTGTTATTTTGCTCACTGCTTTTTGACCCATTTCTTTGTATATTTATTTTTAGGTCTTATGAAAATATTTAAAAAAGCTTTAAATGTGACTAAGCTGGTCATCTTAAGTAATTTTATCCAACCTTTTATTGGAAATTGTCAAACTCACATATAAATTAATAAAATAGTTATGAATAACAGTTGGGTTGACAAGAAAGTAGAACGGAAATCAATTAAAAAGTTTGTGTGCCAATTTTTTTTTTACAGTCTTTCCAGTATGTTTTCTGTATTCTTTTGACAAAAGTAAATTATTAAGAAAAAGTAACTAAATATGATCTTGTTATTGACATCTTAGTTTTAGAATACTTTTTTTGAAAGCACTGTATATATACATATACATTAGTGTATATGTATATATACATATACATTTTTTTGACAGTAATGTATATGTACATATACATTGGTGTCCAAAAAAATATTTTTTGAACACATTTTCTTTCCCATTTTCTGTTTTTACCTGAGTTAATATATAACAGTAAAAAAATTTTCTGACTTTTTTTCTGACATTTTTGCTGTCCATTATTCCTAAAAGATGTTGAAAACCTATGTTTTTCAGCTAATTGGAATCCATGCGATATGGCTTGTCTGTTACAGACTGTTTTGAGAATCCTAACAAAGATGATAGGTTCTAGTGACTAAGTACCCAATCAATGAGGTTTAAACAAGTAGTTGTCATTTATCAGAAAAATATTAATTTATATTAAGTCATAATTTTATGCATCACAGGCTCTATCAGATACAGGGTCAGATCCAGCATTTTTTGGTCTTTGAAATAATGCTTTATGTCTGGAGAAAACAATAAAATGTTTATACTTACATTGAGCAAGGATGACTTACAAAAAGCTGCAATGAATGGAGCCTGGGAACAAAAAAGAACCAAGATTTTTGCCTCCTCCTTACACCAAACCTGAGAGCAACAAGTTGATAAAATCTGTTACCATTTTTAACTAGACTTATATTCATCAATAAATTTTAAGTTTCTTACTATAATCTCTCAGTGTTCAAAAATTATGACCATCTAGAATGTAAGTTGTTTTTTTATAAAAGTTTGTTTTCATTACATAATTATGTTAATGTTTGACATAATTATTGTAAATTGCCTTATTTGTTTATCAATTTTTTTTAAAGTAGTTGAGAAAATAATATTTCCAATAATAATTACAGTAAATTATAATAATTAATTAATTATAGTAATAAATTATAATAAATTAAAATAATTTATTAAATTAACTAAGGTAATGACAATTTAATTATTAAGATTTTTAAAATTTTTTAATTTCATTTAAACTTTTATTTAATTATTTTACAGATATTGATTACCTTAAAACACAAATCTATCTTTTGGCAGAGAGTATGTCATTTGATGGAAGACCAGGTGGTGCTAAGATAATGGGTATGCTGGTTCCACAGAGTTATCAAAAGTTAGAAGCAGAGATCATTAAAATAAGAAATGCGAAAGAAAAAAATGGTGAGATTCCAATTATTAGTCGAGCAAATTTCGTAAAAATTGGCAAGTCACTAAAATGTAATGCTGATAAATTTGAAGATGATGATCTTGAGGCAGCCACTAAGGTTTTATTAGACACAGGTAATTTTTAACAGCTATTTATATACATATAAATTAATAAAAACATTTATCAAATTTATATGGCAGTTTTTTCTGTTTTTAATAGAATAATTAAGCCCAGTAAACAAGCTTTTCAACTTTTTGTTCCATGTATGTGCTCATACTGATCTAATTGTTTATATGTACTTAACATACTATTTCAGATAAAAGACTTTTCTGTAAACTTGTGAATTTCATACAAAAAAAGTTTTTCGGTATGTGTATCTTACTAAAAACAGAAGTGGTATGAGTATATTAGTGGATATATTAGTGGCACTGGGACCAAACTGGGATATGGGATTTAATTAAAACACTAAAGGGTCGTAACTACACTTTAAAGATTCATTTATAAATTCTACCATGTATAAGAAATGATAATCCGTGCTAGTTAAAATTAGTAATCTGTGTTTATTAGTGAGACCAGACAGGCTAAGAACAGTTTTACTAGAATGTAGAACATTTTCGATAACTATTGATATTTTGTAAGCCTCTACTATGTTAACATTAGTACTTACATAAGTAGTAAAATTTAAATTACAGTTGACAAAGACAACTTTTTGTAACAATAGACTTTTCTAAATTAATTGAGAAATAAAAGTTTGTATTGTGTATGAAATAAATTTTCTGTCTGTTTTTTTTTTTGAAATAATATGGTTAAGTGCATATCCTGACATTTTTTGACATTAAAATATAGTTTCCATAATTTTGCCCAGTTTTGTTTTAATATCCATATCATTAGCTGGTAATTGCATGATGAGCTATAATAAGGTAATTTGTATAACTTAGGATCATCTGCAAATACAAATACAGCTCGAACCATATCATTGAAGTCTTTCATGATATGATTGTTATATTTGAGATTTTTTATAATTTTGCTTGTTTTAAGACCCTCCAAAATATACCTTAAAAGTATTTTTTTTAATATTAGAGACTTATTGAATGTTCAAGGGTCATGAGCAACCTCTAAAAATATTTTTTATTAAAAATTTTTTAAATCCACAAGAAAGGGCAGTCAGCAGATTTTAGAAGTGTTGTTTTTTTAAACACTCCAGTGCATATATTGATGAAGATAAGTTATTAAATTATAATTAATAATAAATTGAATTGCGAAAAGCGCTCATTACTTTTTAACCAATCCAATAACAATTTGTTTTGAAATTTCATTTATGAGTTTTGACATGTTTTACAGATAGTAAATGTTGTAGTTTTTTATTTTTTATCCTTGTTTTTTAAGAGAAATTTCCATCAGTAAAAAAAGCTTCTCAGTGTAATGATCTTCTCTTTCATATGGAAGACAGTCATAAAATTCTTTTTTGTCTTGATGTTTTAAACATTGTAGGTCTTCATATTTTGCTGAGAAAAAAGGTATAAGGTCTTTTACGTCTTTTTATATTTAGCAGTTTGTTTTAATCTGAATTATAAGAAAAAGAATAATACTTTTTCACATCCATCACATCACATTTCATCACACAAAGTGACATCTCATAAACTGCCAGCTGACTGGTTTGTCTATATGAAGCTTTTTATTGATCAGGATCATGTCTTAATCACACCCAATATAAGAGTATCCTTTAATAGGAAAAGTTAATATTTTCATTTTTTTTAATCGAGTACTGTGTAGTAAAGATTGCAGCACATTCCAATTTTTATTCTTCCCAGAAAATGAATCACAGTTACAGTTACAGTCATAGGTGAGTCACCTATAACTCTGTTATAGGTGACTCACCTATAACAGAGTTATAGGTGAGTGACCTCTTTAGACAGGATTTCAGTGAAGTAGTGCAGCGAGATTATTGCAACATCATTAGATTTTTTTTTCCTACCATCTTATTATAGGAAAAAAGGGAAACTTTGTTAATCGTCAGGTAATGTGTACAAAGAAAGTTTTCACCTATAATTTTTCTTTAGTAGCAATATTTGGACAATAAAGATTCTTCCAAAAATCAAAGACAGTTGCGTAAACTAGGTCAAAGAATGTGCACCTCATAAAGCAGTAATTTCCTTTTCATAAAAAATCTTTTTCTATAAATCTCGCTCAGCTAAATTTTTTTTTGAGTTATGTTATGGATGGCTATTTGATAAATCTATTTTTAATATACCCCATTTTTAACATGTTTCTTTCTTTATGAAGCCAAAAGCAATGTTAAACTTCTTATTAAAGATGCAAATGAACATAAAAATTTAATAATGCTAATAAAACTCAATTTAACAGGATTCACCTTGATTTAACAGGATTCACCTTGATTTAACAGTATTTACCTGATTTAACAGTATTCACTTTCTAAATACATTTCAGACGTTGTGCCACAATTTAGTACTTCTAGGTAGATCTTCTTAGAACCTTTGAGAGAGTAATGAGACCGCTGTCCTCCAAAAGATCTAGTATGATTTATGATGATTTCGTTTTTGTGTTTAGTAAAACTACAAGGATGGCTAATGTGTTTTGTTCTTGGTTAACGTTCCTGTCAAAAAGGTGGGAAATATGATGATGAATAGACACAAATATAATTTCCAAATTATTTAGTTTAAGTTAATACTTTGAAATTTGATTTTTTTTACTTTTGAAATATTTTAAGCATAGGCATGGTCAAAGATATACTGATTGCTTTATGATAGTACGCCCATTTATTTATAATAGTGTGTTTGACCAAAAGCTTATAAAAATTTTAAAAACAAAATCTTTTAAATATTATCTAACAGTATCATTTTTGACAACTTTTTTATTTATTTTGTTTTTACTTTTATATTAACTTGTCATTAAATAATATTGCAAGTACCTTGATAATATTCTAGAAAAATAAAACTACTTGTTTTAAAAATTAAAGTTATTAAAAATTAAAACTTATAAGTTGTTGTTAAGACTTTCTGAATTCTTTCAAATCTAATTTTGCTGATGTTAAATATAAAAAGAAATGCTTAGTAACAAATTAAATTTTTACAAAGGATTTTTTGAATAATTTTTTGAAATAATATGGTTAAGCTTAAAAAATAACACTTTCCACTTCAAGTTATTGATCTTCTGAAACATCATAAAATTTAATATGATTTAAAAGTTTAAAAAAGGATTTAAAAAGCCGATTTTGTAGAGTATAGAAAAGTTAGGAAAACATGATGTCATCTATTTCTCAATTAAGAATGGATGTATGTCTTTCATTTTTAGTTAAGTCATCATTGCTGGAGATATTGATGCACCCACATCTTTAAAAGTAGAGCCGTTGCAAGTAGATTTCAAGTGGAGAGTAGGTGCCATACAGGTTTTTGCCTAAAACATTTTTAACACATAAAAACAAATCTAAATTGCTCAACAATGTTGAAATCATTGAAGTTATAATTTTTTGTTTTTCCACTTTAAAAAAAAAGTTGTTTATCATTTGCAAAGTCATTGTAGTTTTATGAACATTTATAACTGTACACCAAACTGTTAAAATACTCCCCCTACCCCTCCCTCTATATTGAATCTGCCACTAAACATTAGTAACTTTTACAGTAGTGTTGCATAAAACAATTGATATCAAGTATTTAGCATCTGCATATAAAGTTAATAACATTAATATAAACTAATTAAGACCATAACATTAAAAACAGTTATAAGTTAGTAAGGAATAAATTATCAAAAAAGGTCATATTAGGAAAGGTTACTTATAAAACAATAATAAATTGCTAATTCATTATAACGGGTGATGCGGAAGTTATCGGACAAAATAAAAACGTCAATAACTTATTTATAAAAAAAAACAAACTACTATTATATTTTTTTAAAATAAAGCATTTATCTTTTAATAAAAATATATTATTTTTTATATGAAAAAACACCACCATCTGCAATTGATCTCAATTTTGCTCTGACGCCTTTTATATGCGACTGTAAAAAGTTTAAATCAATTTCTTGTAGTTTTAGTTTAATGCGATCAATCAAAACTTGCTCTGTTGAAGCTTGCCAATCTCCCTCGTAAACCTTCTGTGCCAAATGTCCCCAAAAATTTTCAATTGGTCGTGCTTGAGGTGCATTTGGGGGATTGGATTCTTTATCAACGCAATAAACATATTGGTCCATCCAATTTAGAGAATCTTTAGAATAATGAGAACTTGCTAAATCTGGCCAAATAAATAGTTAAAGTCTCCATAATACTTGTGAATAAATGGAAGAAGTCGTTTTTCTAAACATTCATTAATATAGATTGATGAATTGATCGCTACAGCCTTGGAAGTGCGAAACAATGGCTCGGACATACCACGGTCAGATATGGCTATCCACATTAAAAATTTTTTGGAAATTTCTCTTTTCCTATAAAACAAACACTTTCTGGGCATGTCTTTTTGTTGTTTGTTTAGTATCCAGAATTTCCAGGGATGTTGTCCCCTGCAAAACAAAAGTATTTTTCGTCATATATGACTAGAAGCGATTTTGTGTTATAGAGTTGGTTAACTGGTTTCATTTCTTTGCCTTTATTTGTTGTTCTATAGTATATTTTGGAGTCTTTTCACATTTTCTATATTTAATATTCATTTTTTTTAACTGACGACCAATTGTTGATTGATTTACACCAAGTTTAATACCTATTTTTCTCTGACTGACTTCTTTTCGATTGTTGACAAGTCTCGTTAATTCGGCTTTCTTTTCTCTAGTCCAGGATGTCGGATGACCAGGGCGCTTTCTATCAGAAAACGATTGAACAGTTTCAAGTCTTTTTAGGTTATCATATATTGTACTTCGAGCAAATCCTTCCTTTTCGAAATGATGTACGATTTTTTTTTTTATATTAGGTTTATTAAAAAAAACATTTTTAGTTGCTTTCGAAAAGATTCTCGTTCAGCTGCATTTACCTCATTTTAAATAATTGTGTTTCAAATAATAAAGTTTATATTTTATAGAACGTTTATGCCTACGCATAAAATTACAAAAACTAATTATTATGCTTAAATAATGAAATTAGGATTTGTCCGATAACTTCCGCATCACCCTTTATGACTACTTCCAATCTATATTTAATGCATTAAATGATTACTTCCGATCTGTTTCCAATTCCAAATTAAGTCCTAAACTACCAGAACTGGATGTAGTTTGAGTACACTTCAAAAGTTTTGTTAGACTTGCTCTATCTGCAAAGCTAGTACCACTCACCCATTTTCATAAGGTTATAATGATATTCTTTCTCTTGAGGGCAAGATTCAAAAATTTAGTTATACTTGCTCTATCTGCTGATGCCACTCACCAATTTTCATAAATTTTTTGAATCGTCATTAAGCAAAGTTGCATCTTTTTATTGAATCTGTCACTTCATTCTCTAAAAACTTATTTTTAATTTTTTTTTCTTGCACATCTATGCTTTGAAACTCTCTCCCATCTTCATTGTTTTCCTGACCCATACCATAAACATAAAAATTTCCTGACACCATCTTCATGGTGACCCATACAATTTACAATTTTTCAAGTCTTTCATCAATCATTTTGCTCTTTAACATTATTCTTTGTTTTCTAGTAACTTAACAGTGGTTGTTTGAAGTTTTTTTGTTAGTGTATTAGTTTTAAAAGAATGATTAACAAAAATAGAAAATAATAAACCTATTTAAATTTGTAAATGTTATTCTTTTTTTTTAGGTACTATTCTCTATTTTGAAGGTGCAAATGATGGTTTGAATGACATCATTTTCCTCAGTCCATCATGGGTTTGCAAATTAATGGCAAAGTTTATTACAGTTGATTGTGTTCATGCTTTTATTAGAAATGGAATTTTAGAACGAAAAAATATACCGGTATGTGTGAATTGTCTTACTTTATAATTTTGAAGTAAATTTTTGTTTGTTTTTTCCAAATTACCTCAAATCCCTCCAAGATTTTTGAAGCATTTTAAAAATTAGTTATGGTAATAGTAGTTAAGCTATAAAGTAGCAGTTAATAAATAAATGGAGAATAATAGTTCTAAAGAGCCCTTCTGTTCAAGAAGTCTTTTTTTATTTAATGTTAAAAGGTTGAGAAGGCCACTACAGATGAGGAGGCTACTTAATTGTGGTTACAACCCTCTCTCAACTCTATAACTCCGAAACAAAAATCTTGACAAACAAGGTTGCTGTGCGGAGAAACAAGTTGAGCATGGTACTACCAGGGATGTGGTGGGAATCGAACTTTGAACCACTCGCTTATGAAGCAAGCGCTCTACCATTACACCACCACTGCATATATGAACTCTAGCTTCTTAAATATGAATTCTAGCTTCTTAAATATGAACTCTAGCTTCTGGTCTTTTCTTCTGGTCTGGTCTTCTAATCTTTTCTCATATTGTTGATTGGCTTTAGGTTGTCATAGGTTTGCTTGCATTTTCTAAATTTTTTGACATTTTAAAATTTCTGCTGTTATAAATGTCTATATATCTATGTATATATATATATATATATATATATATATATATATATATATATATATATATATATATATATGTGTGTGTGTGTGTGTGTGTGTGTGTGTGTGTGTGTGTGTGTGTGTGTGTGTGTGTGTGTGTGTGTGTGTGTGTTTTCAAGCCATGGAAAACAGTTCGTAATATGTTTATGTGTTTTCCAGCTGCAGAAAGAGATCATTTTAGGTCTATGATCCTTACCCTACTATATATTTTTAACTGATCACAGCATTGAATTACTTAAATGCAGTAGTGGTGTAGTGATAAAGTGCTCGCCTCATAAGGAAGAAGTTGCAAGCTCAATCCCCATCAAGTCCCTAGTAGTAGTGCACTCGACTTGTTTCTCAGCGCAACAGCTACATTTGTCAAGGTGTTTGGGAGTTATAGAGTTAAGAAAGAGTTGTTTTGAAATCTCCTCTTATACAGTTAGAGAAATATGTATCCGAACAAAAGATTTTTTTATGGAAAATAAACTTTGTCAGGTTATTTCTGAAAAAAAAAACTTTATAAAAATAAAAGAAACGATTATTCTGAAAGAAAATTTTATTACGAATTCAATATGCAAAAAAAAATATCCATAATAATATTTAATTGATAAAAAATTAAGATACATTTAAACTATGCAATTTTTTAGCATTAAATAAGTATCCGAACAAAATTTTAAAGATTAAGGCTTAAAGATTAATGTTTCTCCGAGTAATTATTTTTATTACTTTTTAATATCGAGTTGGACCGACTTCTGCAAGTCGACATGGCATCGATTCAACTAATTTCTTTGTCGTATCTGAGTGGATATCAGCCCAAGCTTCTTGGAGCATGATTTTTAAATCTTCTTTTCTTTTTAGACATCGTGTGCCACAATTTTTATCCAGAATAGCCCAGAGATGTTCAATTGGATTGAGATCTGGACGTTGCGCAGGCCATTCAAGTAACTCAATTTGCTTTTGGATAAAAAACTCTTTTGCTTTCTTTGACGTATGTTTAGGGTTATTGTCTTGTTGGAAGATAAAATGTTTTCCTAATCGCAGTTTTTTAGTTTAAGCCAGAAGATTTTTATTGAGAATGTTAACATAAACCTCAGAGTCCATAATTCCATCAATAAACTCCAGTTTTCCTGTTCCGTTCCAAGCCATCGATCCCCATACCATAACATTGCCTCCACTAAATTTTACTGTGCCTCGAATTCAACTGAGTGTGAATGCTTCCCCTTTTTTTCTCCATACTTTTTGAGCTCCATCGGACTTCACAAGATTAAATTTTGACTCGTCTGTCCACAAAACTTTCCTCCAGAATGATGCCGGCATATTTACATATTTTTTAGCAAATGCAAGTCTTTGTTTTCGATGGATTTTTGAAAGGAATGGTTTCTTGCGTGGAACTCTTGCTTTGAATCCACTTTCTTTCAATCGATTTCGAATAGTACATGAGCTCACTTTTAACCCAAAATCTTTCTTAAGGAGGCTTGACACTTTTGGTGCTGATAAAAAGAGGTTTTTTTGCACCATCTAGACAATTTGTTGATCTATTCATGTTGTTTTACGCTTTGCTCCGAATCTGGGCTGATTTTGCACATATCCAAACATATTATACTTTTTAATCAGATCGCTGATGGTTCCTAATGCCATTCCAGTCGCTTTATTTATCTACCTAATTGTTTTACCTTGCTTGAACAAGTCAATAACCAAATTGCGCTGAGCTTGGGACCATTCCTTGATTTTAACTCCCATACTTGATGATATCAATGGTAAATCAAATGAATTTAAAAAAGTATCAGTCAATTATTAAAAATTACTTGTTGTAAAACAACAATATTTCTAAAACCATTGGTTTAAAAACTTTTTTAATAATCAATTTCAAAACTTCGTTTACAAAACAACATGTTCGGATAATTATTTTTCATTGAAGTTTTAACACTCCTTCGGGAATCGTTAAATTTTAGCAACGCAAGTTAATTACCGTTGATTAATTTTTTGCAACATAAAATCGTAATTAAATTTGCTTTTAGAATAATTATAAAAGTATTTATCAAAGACATATGTTTTTCTGAAATAACCTGACAAAGTTTATTTTTCACAATAAAATGTTTTGTTCGGATACTTATTTCTCTGACTGTAAATTGCAGCCCTTAAAAATAGAAGCTCATCATTCAGTTAGGGGGTAAAAAAAAACTTTTTTACATCTGCTTTTATCTTATCTGTAGAAATGAGGTGAACTTTTAGGGAAGCTTGAACAATGCATTTAACTTCTTTTTTTGTAGTTTTTCTTTTTCTTCCTGATCTAGATTGACAGGGTGTTTTTCCTCTCACCTTATACATCATCAAAAATTAGAAATGGCTTTTTTCACATTCAATCTTGTTTGCAATATCAACATAATAAAAGTCTCCTAGACTGTAGTGGCCTTCTCGGCCTTGAGGAGGTGAATTAACATTTTAAAAAATTGGATATTATTTATTTTTGCTTCAAAATGTTTTTTGAAGCAAAAATAAATAATATCCAATTTTTTTTACATATTACAAACTGTTTTCCATGGCTTGAAAACAATGTTAATTTTTTTGTCAAATTGGATATTATTTATTTTTGCTTCAAAAAGAACACTAATTTTTTTTTTTTTTCCTTTTATTTGGCACAGTTAGTAACACTTTAAACTCATGTAACAAACTCATGTAATATCATTTCAATATTCTTTAGTAATAGTTTACAATAAGATTTTTTCTTTATTAAATGTTAACTAAAAAAAATTAAAAAAATTAAAAATTAAAAGGATGTGTACCATTTTAACTAAAATATAAAACATATTACCTAATATGTATTCAATAAAGAGCTTTTCTTTTATTACTTTTATTACTGTCTAAAAGTTCATTCTCTAGAATATCTCTTAATATGCATGCTATATGTTGTATTTAATAAAGTTGACCAAAGTTTCATTATATTTAATAAAGTTAAATAAAAGTGAACAAATTATCTTATATTTATTAAAGTTAACATTTTGTACTGTGTCATTATTGTCATTATTGAACACTTATAAGTTTACAAAAAAATTAAAAAGTTATGGTTGTTAAAAATGTTATTAAAAGTTATATGATTTTTTAATAGCATTTCATAATATTCTTTGTTTAAAAAAAAAGCAAGAAATATTTTCTAATACTGATACTCTTTCTCTTCTAGTCAAGGTTCAAAAACACATTATAAGAGTAATTGTTTTATCTATTAAGCTTGAGCCTCTCTCCCATCGTCATAAAGTTGCATCTCTTTCTCTTTTCTGCAAATACTATTATGGTTGTTTCTCGAAGGAGCTATCATCTTTGCTTCCACCAACCTAAATTCATTCTTCTTTTTTTTCTTTTACATTCTTTTACAAAACTCATTCTGTCCCTGCATGCCCTAAAAACTCTTTTCTAGTTTTTTCCCCCACATTTTGATTCTTTGGGACTCTCTCCAATGTTTCATGACTCATACAGCCTTTAAACAGTTTAAACATTGTTCTTTTCATTTCATGACTCATACAGCCTACAACTTTTTAAGTCTTCATTAAACAATTTCCTTGTTCCTTAAATCTATTCTTTTTTCTAATAATTTAATAGTGGTTGCTTGCAGCCTTGTTGAGAAAGAATCAGAATTAAAAGAAAAGTTTAAATCGTGTTATTAAATATTTGATTTTATATTATATTAGCATTGATATTATATAAATATTGGTACTTTATTATTAAACAGTTTGAGGTACAAAGGGTGTTATTTTAAAGTTTATACTTGAGTTAATGTTTTCAAGTTGTTTAGTCTTTCCTTAGAATTATTTCTGATTCAACAATTTTTTATTCAACTTGACATATGTTTTCTATTAAAACATGTTAATTTTGCTCTAAATAAACTTTAAAAACTTTTAGTTTTTTGTGTTAATTTAGTTAGGGGGCATCCTTAAAGTGATTTCATATAAATATATTATAGAAATAATCCTTAAAGTGCATACGCAGTAAAACCAAGGCCCATTGCTGAAGCACACAATCTGCCAGAGTTTAGCAAAAAGCTCAAAAGGAAAGGTTGTATATTGACTTTATCAGTTGTTTACAATCACAACCCTCGCAATTAAGAAAAATGAGGTCAGAAAAATAATTTGCTGTCCTCAATGTTTTAGAGGTAAGCAAAAAAAATTTGAAACAAAGGTCTTACCATAAAACATAGTAATGAGGTCGGCAATTTTTGCCAGCCTCAAAAACTTTTAGGTCGGCATTGCCAAATGCCGACCCTAAATCCAAGGGTTGCAATCAACATGCATACATAAGGGGCAGAATTTTTATTTGTAATTCACTTGATCAATTTTCTATACCTCTTTTTTATTATCAGACTTTTAAAGTGAAAAACTTGTTAAATTGTTTGAAAAATTATTAAAATATGAAATATCTAAAAATATTGGAAATACAGCTGTAACATTTAGAAATGGTTTATCCTTGTGGATCTTTAAAATATTTCTACATATTTATAATTTTAAATTTATTTCAAAAAACAAGTTTTTCTAATTTTTAGTAGTTTTTTTTACATAATTTATATCTTTCCCTGTAAAAAAAACTTTGTGGTACTTGATTTCAGTGTTAGAATGAAATTAACTTAAAAGCATTTAATTAACATTTATCAAAAACAATGTCTCACTTATCGAACATCCTTTCCTACTCCGTCACTGCAAGTTATCAAAGACTATAAATGCTGAATTTAAAAAAATTAATGTAAAAGCGATTTTACGAAGCTATATATTAATTAAATAATAGATATAATTATATATTTCAAATATCACACTTTTTTTGCTAGAAAATTGTTTTTTATAATTTGTAAAGAGTTCATGTTTAGCTTTTTATGTTACACCAAAATCATTTATTGTTGATAACAAAAAATGACAAATGATTGTTTTTAATAGTTAAATAGATATTAAAAACCTGCCTAAATGCTAAAGTTTTGATTAGTTAATACCAACACTCTTCTTCATTTCCATTTACTTCTGGGGTACCTCAAGGTTCTGTCCTTAGTCCTGCTTTATCTATATTAATGATCTTCCCAACAACCTTGTTTCATAGTAACTCTTTTTGCTAATGACTCAACTTTATACTCCTGTCTTAACAAAAAGTCTTCTCTTTTCGATCGCGTAGAACAGGTAGCCAATCTTGAATCTGGTCTCACTTCTATAACAGATTGGGGTCACAATGGCTTGTAAATTTTGACTTCAACAAAACTCAGTTATTTACTGTAAACTATTGCAATACTGTCGACATTTCTATATTAACAAATGGCAGCCCTCTCAAGGAGTTCTCTTTTTGACAATTTCTTGGATTATCGTTTACTACTTACTTTTTATAGAAACCATATATACAATCGATTGATAAGTTAGCATCTGCTAAGATTGCTTCTCTTTACCTCTACTAATCTCTTATTCGTCCTTGTATGAAATACTGTTGTCATATTTGGGCAAGTTCTTCTTATGATGCTCTTTCTCTTCTAGGCAAAGTTCAAAAGCGCATTGTAAACATTGTTGGACATATTATTAGCAATGGATTATGCATTCTTCACTCTTCCAAATTTTGGAAATGAAGTATGAAATATACCTTAAAAAATCAAAAATGCTATCATTAAAATAAAATCTGGACTGTTTATTTTCATTATTAGATTGCTTGCCAAGTGCAGCAAGAACAAGATCAGCAATATAATTTATTTGAATTGATTATCATTTAGTAACTTGGTTTGCTTCATTAAAAGGCTCCTGAGCAACTTTGTTTTCTTTTTCTGGGACATAATTTATAAATTCTAATTTAAAAACTCTCATAAAAATAAATTTAATTAGCTAAAGTTTTACCACTGATTAATTGTAGATTAAATTTAATTAACTGCTGTCTGGTCAACAAATATGATTAACATTGAACCATGAATGTAATCCTTGAAATGAAATCTTTAATGATAATGTTATGATAATGTAATGTTATGAAATCTTTAATGATATAAAGGTTTCAAGTTAAGAAGATACTTAACAAATTGTTATGATATATTAAATAAACTTATGCATTCATATGAAATTAGCATACAAAAATTCTTAAAAATTAACCTTAAAAAGTGGTCTTGCTATGTCATCAGTGAAAAACTTTTTTTTTTTAAATTAGGTAGTTTCCAGGTTTTTTTTAACTATGACTGGTTATTGATAAAATAAATTTCTAATCAAGAAGTTTTATAACTTAAAACCATCATTCAACATTAGGTAAACTAATAAAACAATGAATAAGTCAAAACTAAAAAAAAATATAGTACAAGTATAAGAAAAAAAAAATGTTGATATTTACAAAAAAATCTTTTTTTTTTTAATTAAGACTAAAATAGAAGAATAAAATAAAAATAAATAAGAATAAAAAGTTACAATAAAAACTTAATATAACATAATTTGTTTAAATAATGTTAAAGCCTAATAAATATGCTTTAATGGTTTACCAAAGTTTTGTTTACGCAAAACTTGTAAATAGAATAAATAAATTTTAAAATTATTAAATAATTTTTGTTCATTAAAAAAAAAATATTAATAATAATATTTGTAAGTATCTATAAAGATTATAACAGCTAGACTAATTTATTAATCATAAAAGAATTTATAACTGCAGGTTATCATTGAATGCATATATAAAATTGGAAATCTATTTTTAAGTCACTAATTAAAATAGACAGATAGACGCAGCGCAATGCAGAGTACAGACCTGTATTTTTAGAAAAAAGTTTTTTTAACTGAAAAAATAAAAAAAAACATAACAAAAAATTTTACTAAAAGAAATAATGTACATACATGAAAATACAATCGTGAAATTGTTCAACAATAAAGTAGAAAAATTGGAAACAAGATTATAATTTTTAACAGAAGAAAATAAAAGTAGGAGATTTAAAAAAGTCTGTGGAGTTCGTTAGCGAAAAGTACGAATTGTTAGAGGAAATAATGGTCTCTAGAAAAATAATAACTACAAAAACTCATCAAAAATCATCATAAAAATGAGCAAAAGATTGAAAACAAAAAAGTTATTATTGATAAACTTGCAGAATTAGAAGATAGAAGTTGCCGAAGAGAAAGAAGATAGAAGTTGCCAAAACAACTTAAGAATGAATGGACTTGAGGAAAATGAAAACAAAAATTGGCAAGACACAGAGAGTAAAGTGAAGAACTTTGTGAAAACAAAGCTAGGAATGAATGAAAACATTAAAATCGAAAAAGCACATTGAGTTGGAAGAAAAGAATTTGGCGAAAAAAGAAGAAATAGAACAATTGTAGTAAAGTTTTTGAACTATAAAGATGAAAGCTCGATATTGTCAACAAAGATTTTTACGAACAAACAATGCAAATAAGAAGAAATCTGTTTACTGAAGCAATGAGTTACGATTGAAAGGCATTATTTTCTAATGAATAATAACACACAATTAATTAAGAAAAACTCCTTTATTTTAAAATTATCGAAATATAAAAATTCTAAAATGGATTCAATTCAACAAAATAACATTAAATTGAATTAACAAATTTTCTTCAAACTAATGACTTTAAACTTAATGAAAAACTTGATCTTAATTTAAATTACTTTTATGATACAGGTGCTTTACAAAATAACTGCTCTTATTTTCATAAAAATAAAATAAAATTTATTCAGTGGGATCATATTAATGTTATTCATTTTAATATTAGAAGCCTAAAAAGAAACTTTTAAAGTTTTTACAACAACTTATAAGAAACATAGAATATTTTTAACGTTATGTGTAACAGAAACGTGGTGCATCCCTTTCGACATTGCATTGTACACAAATCTACATCTCTCAGGCTTTAATATGGTCCCGCTTGCATGCAAAACAAACAATTAAGGTGGAGGTGTTCTTATTTATGTAAACATTAATTTGCAGTTTATTATCAGGTCTGACATGAGTATTTCTGATGGCGATAAAGAGATTTTAACTATTGAGATTATTACTGAAAAAAATGAAAATATAATTTTAAGCTGATATTGCCAACCATCAAGCGCAATTAAAAGTTTTAATAATTTTTTAACTAATGATAACATAAAAAAAGGTTTTCACGAAAAAAAAATTAAGTTATTTAATTGGTGATCTAAACTTAAATTTTTATGACTATTACATAAATAGCAACATTAAAAATTTTTATAACGATTTGTTTGAAAATGGAGAAATTCTTTTAATAAATAAACCTACAAGGGTAACAACAAAATCAGCTTCACTAATAGACAATATTATTACAACCGATACTTCAAATAAATTGCTTAAAAAAGGAATTATTAAAAGTGATTCATCTGATCATTTTCCCATTTTTTTCTTTATTAATAGAACTACTGAATTATTACCTCTACAAAAACAAATAATTATAAAACGACTCATTAACGATTAAAACTTCCTCTTATTAAAAGAGCAATTATCTTTGATAAACTGGAATCTTATTAGTTGCTACTGAACCAAACAATATGTACAATTCATTTTTTTAAATATTTTATGAAATTTACGATGTAAATTTTCCGAAATGCAAGATTTTTAAAGCAAATAAAAATATAAAATCACCATAGATTACAAAAGATTTAAGAAAATCCTCGAAAATAAAACAAAAACTGTATATTCAATACCTAAAATTTAAAACAATTGAAAGTAAAACACTCTATAAAACTTATGCAAAACAATTTGAAAAACAAAGAAAAAACCTTAAAAAAATTACTACACCAATTTATTTGAAAAATACAAAAATGATTCTTAAAAAACATGGAAATGCATAAATGAAATCATCAGTAATCATAAAATAAAAATGTGCTCTCTGCCCAAAGTTATTGAAATAAATGGCGAAGTCCCAAATGATCATATTAGAATAGCAGCTAAAATAAATAAATATTTCGTATTAGTTGGACCAAACTTAGCTAAAAATAACCCTATTGTCACTAATATAGCAAGTGACACTCCCCCTCTCCTTTAAACTCTTCTCTAAATATTTTTGAAACAACATTTGAAAAAATTGAATTGGCCTACAAAATGATTAAACTTAATAAAGCGGTTGAACCAGACAATATCAATGGAAATATTATTATTGGTTCTTATGGCATCATTAAAAATATTCTTTTAAAAATTTTCAGTTGCTCAATTAAACAAGCAATATTTCCATATGCTCTCAAAATAGCTAAAGTTACTCCAATCTTTAAAGGAGGTTAACTAACTAAATTCAATAACTCACCCAATTGCCCATTTTCAGTTCTCCCGGTTTTTTCAAAAGTTTTGGAAAGAATTTTGTATAGTAAAATATATGACCATCTAACTATAAATAAAATATTATACAAAAATCAATTTGGATTCAAAAAAAATAATTCTGCTGAACATGCAATATTTCAACTTACTAGAAGTATTGCAAATTCATTTGAAAAATTACAATATACTCTAGGCATCTTTATAGGCTAATCAAAAGCTTTTGAAACTATTGATAACAAAATTCTTGTTAAAAAACTACAACTCTATGGAATCACAGGGAATGTATTATTATTAAAAAACTATTTAAAAAATCAGCAACTATTTGTTAAAATAGACTCAACCTTATCATCAAATTTATTAAATATATCATGCGGAGTTCCACACGGATCCATACTTGGACCTTTGCTTTTTTTAATTTATGTTAATGATCTCTATAAAGCAACAAATTTGACAACAATTATGCTTGCCGATGACACAAATCTTTATTTAACTGACAATAACTTACTAACATTAATCAACAAAATGAATAGTGAAATCATTGAAATATCTAAATGGTTCAAGTCAAACAAACTATCAATAAATATCAAAAAAACTAAATGAATCCTCTTTTACCCAGCTTTTTAGAATATACCTTCCTTGTATATTGATAATACTGAAATAAAGAGAGCTAAAGTTACTAATTTCTCGGGTGTTTACATTGATGAAAACCTCACATGAAAAAATCATGTTAACAACCTAAACAATAAAATTGCTAGAAGTATAGCAATGCTATACAAATCACCTTTTTTAAATAAATATATTTTAGTTCAATTATATTACTCATTTATTCTTTGCCATATTAATTATGCTAATCCTGCATGGGGTGGTGTAAATATAAGTACACTAGACGTTCTTTATTGGCAACAGAAGCATATTGCTCGTCTTATAAACTTTAAAGACCGTTTTACTCAAGTCTTTTACTTAAAATGAATATTCTAATGTATATCAACCTAATGCATATAATATTCTTTGCTTTATGTATAAATGTAAAACTAACACTTCCCCTTATCCTTTTTATAATTTATACTTACATTAAAAAAAAAAAAGTTAGATCTTCAAAATGAAAACTTTATCCAACAACCTTTTTTGCATACATTTGGTAGATCTTGTATCTCTTATCAAGGAGATTTTTATGGAACAAAATAGTTTTGAAATATTTTGATTTTACTCAAGAGTGGAATTACAACACATTCAAAAGAAAACTTAAACAGATAATTTTATCTATCGATAACTTACTCTTATATTTTTATATCTTTTACGTTTATTTATTTTAACTTTCGACGAGAATATATATATTTAATACAATAAATGTAACAATGTAGTTACATTTATTGTATTAAATTTAGTAAAAATAAAGCGGTTCTTGTCGACAAGACCCTAAGGTCTTCTACGAGATCTTGCATTGTTCCTCTTTCAAACTTAACTAATCTTGTAATCATTCTATTAAAATTATTTTAATTGTATTTTATATATGTATAAATATTTTAATCTTATTGAAATTATTATAATTATAAAATGACTAATATTGTAAAACATTTAAGGAAAGAACAAAAAATATTAAGAATAAATATATACCAATGGTTATTTTTATATGCTCACTTGAAATTGTGTTGATGAGGTTTTAATTATTTAAGTTCTTTCTATCCAATTGCAATATCAAAGTTATCCTTATATAAATACTTGCCTATATTTTGATTAAGCCTAGGGGTTTATAAGGTTCCATTCTGTTTCTGTATTGATCCTCACCTGTATTCATGATCTTCCTGATCTGCCTCTGAATTGGCTGGTTGATTGCTTAGGCATTTTATCTTAGATCTGATCTCTCTTCTGTGATAGTTTGAGGCTATATATATAGCTTGTGCCATGACTGATGAGTTTTTATCAATGCTCAAGTGTTTACTGCTACTAATTATTTCAATATGATTAAATGTCTTACTGAGTCCTATTCTGCTTGTTTTGATTATCTTTCACTACTGACTTCTCCTGAAAACTATCATTTGCTAAGTCAGCCTATGATTTCAATGTTGCTTTGTTTTATCATGCTCACTACTTTTAATTTAATTCACTTATATACTGTGTGTTTTTATATTTTTTTATATTTTAATACCGTGTGTTTTTTTATATTTTAATTATAATTGAACTATATAATTTATTATAGTTTAATTATTTTGTAGTATTTATATATATTGGTATTTATATATAGATCTTAATTTATATATATATTTGCATGCGGTAGTGGTGTAGTGGTAAGAGCGCTCGCTTTGTAAGCGAGAGGTTCGGAGTTCGACTCCCACCACGTCCCTGGAAGTACCGCGCTCAACTTAGTTTCTCCGCGCAGCGGCCTTGTTGAACCTCGGCAAGGTTCGTGTTTCGGAGTTAAAGAGTTGAGAGAGGGTTGCACCACGAATAATGACTAAAAAAATAAAATAAAAAATTATTATAAAAAAAAAAAAAAAAAAAAAAAAAAAAAAAAATGAGTATCCTCCTCGACTGTAGTGGCCCCCCTCGGGCCTTGGGGGGGGGAATAATGTAAAAAAAAAAAAAAAAAAAAAAATGTAGATACATTTATATTATACATATATATTTGTATATATATATTGTATATTATATATATATATATATATTTATATATATATATATATATATATATATAATATACAATATATATATACAATATAATATACAATATATATATATATATATATATATATATATGTATATATATATATATATATATATATATATATAATATACAATATATATATACAATATATATATATATATATATATATATTTTATTATATATATATATATATATATATATATATATATATATATATATATATATATATATATATATATATATATATATATATATATATATATATATATAAAAAGAAGAAAAAGCTTATATACAAATCATAGTCAACAGAAATTTTATTATTAAAGTATACCTAAAACAAAACAAATAAGTCTTACGTAGTGTAAAAACTTGTTTTGATTTACTTCGTTAGAAAATACTTTGTGATTAATTTCGTTAACTGAATTTTGATTAAAATGAAAAATACTTCAACAAGAACTAACAAACTAATAAATAAATCATAAACTAGTAAACAAATAAATAAAAATTAATAAACCTCTTTAGAAACCTCCTAGTAATAGACGCATTTTATCATACTAAATTGCCTTTACTAAATTGCCTTTACTAAATCAAAATTAATAAACCTCTTTAGAAACCTCCTAGTAATAGACGCATTTTATCATACTAAATTGCCTTTACTCGGCAAAAATTAAAACAAAGCTGAGTAAAGAATATAAGATGATATAAAATATAAAAAGATAATGTAAAAATATAAAGATAAATAATGATAGATAAATAGAGTTATTATAAAAATATAAAAAGATAATACAAAACCTTGAAAATATCTTTGTAATATGAAAACCAGCAGATAAGTAATATATTCTAAAAACTGCAATAAGACTAACTTAATACTGTAATAAGACTAGATAAATTTTAGTCAAATGGGTGGTTAATAAACAGTTTTTCGGGTGATAATATGATGATACAAGTTGTAATATCAAAATGATGTAAGAAGCGGATGAACATATTGTTTAGAAGTAAAGTTTTTTCTACGTTCCGAATCAAAGTAACTTTGAGACCATAACAAAATCAAAGTTTCAAAAAAATTTCATTTTTGTTCTTGTCTTTGGTAAAGTCAACATCAAATTATATTTCGGAAATTTTTATTGTATAAGATTGACTGCTCAGTAGTCGCAGAAACAGTTCGTACATTTGCATCAAAAAACTTGGATGATTGTATAATTCTTGCAAATAGTTGAGCAAAATTTAGCTATATTTCTTGAACTGAAAATAAGAAAGTATTATGAATTTGGAAAAAAGATGCATTAATGGATTAGCTTATGTATTACATTTTTAATCAAGTTTTTGCAGTTTATTAAACAATTACAAATAAGATAGAACTTAAGCGTCAGCATGGAAATTATTAAAATCAACTTCGGAAATACTGTTGATTGTAAAAATTTCTTGTGATAATATACTTAAATATCCAAACCATTGTGAAATCAAGATTTAGGTAATTTAAAAGTATTTCAGTAAATGTTTCTCATTGTTAAAAAATTTAAAAATGTAAAATACAGTTGAAACCAGTCACAGAGCAGATTAGCAAAAAAAGAACTGTAAGCTTTACATTAGGCGTCCAAGAGATATTATATCTTAGCTCGTTTGATTACAAGGCAGCCCATTTACATGCAAATCAGATGTCAGTAAATGTATCAAAAAACAGAAAGATGTATTAAATGTTAAAGACGATGAATGAGATGTTTATTTTAGTAATATTCAAAAATAGTAGATCATTGCAACAAAGATCCACTTTATTTAAAATTATAATTATTGATAATAAAATAAAAAGCTGTCTTATGTCTACAGAAGAATAAGCTAATAATTTAAAGTTTCTACTTAACTTGGAAAGTTCTCACAACAATCCACAATCACCTACAATGGCTTTTTTTTTAATTTGTTAAAAACCTCCTAGAAGACCTACTCATCTTATCACAAAGCAATATGGAAGAGCAGTTTAACTAGGAAATTTACACATCCTTAGCTGGTCAGAGCCAACAACCAACCTCAGACCTCTTGATTCTCACAAAGAACTCAAATCACTGCACCATGCACAGTGGGCCAGTAGGTGGACAAAATGGGAAAAATTTTAGTTGTCTAATCTTGAAAACCCATTTAATTTTAGTATCTACATATATTAGGAGAAATCTATTGATAATTTATTTATATTAAATCCCTTAGTTACCAGGACTCTAAGCATTTGAATATTGAGATAAAATAAAAAAATAAAAAAATTATAAATAAGTAATTAACGGTGACATCAACGTTGTGTTATATTTCAATTACATCTACGTTTTTGAAACAAAAAATTAGTACATGTTATTCTAGAGTATTTAGAGATAAGAAAAACCAATGTGTGAAATAAATTTGTTATAGCATGTTATCTCAGTTATACTTTGAAAATCACAGATAAAAAAAAAAAATTCTTAAGAAACTTATTTTTTGCCGCACAATAACTAATAATTACCACAATTTGCCATGTGTTGTCTTATATTTATTTGAGCTATATGATGCTTCAATCGAGTTTTAATTGATTGCTCGTCCCCTTAAATCCCCGTTCAGATTTTATGTATGTTTTAACTTGGTTGCTATGGTACTAAATTTTGCATAGCAACAACTCATTTTTACATTAACGTTGTTTTAACAGTATTTTACTTGCGCTAAATACACAATATTGGGGGTATGTATTAAAATGAGATTCAGAATTCTTATGAGGTTAACTTTTTTTGGTTACTATGGATACCTTACTTTGCATAACATAGCAACAACATATTTTTGGTAGTTGTTAGTAATTTAATTACTAACACTGACAGTAATTTAATTACTTTTAATTTTAATTACTAACGCTTGTAGTAACTTAATTACTAACAAGTATTAGTAGTCCAGGCGGCATATATATTATAACATTTTACTTTTAAATACAAAATACTTGTTACAATAATTATTTAGATATGGTTTTGTTAAACTTAGACATTCATAATTTTCTCCAACAATCTTAGTATTTCAAAACAAAATATTACTGAAGATGTATTAAAATTTATTCAGCCAAAATTTGCTGATTTTAAAGACGTTGATTTTAGACATGCTGTTCAACGATTTGTTTACTTGTATAAAAAAAAGTGGAAATCTGCAAACTATACTGTGAAAAATTTTGAAAAGAAGTTTGTGAACTGGCTTAATGAATATTTAATTGTCAGAAAAAAAGACAATGAACCAACTGCAAGTAGACGTGGTCGAAAACCAGTTGCATTTGATAATAGTTCTAATAAAACTAAAAAACGGCGTGTATCTTGTTTAATTGATCTCATTCATCCAATGAATTATTTTTTGCTGCTAATAAAAAATTTAGAGATGAATCTGTTGTTATTGCTGCCAAGAATGTTTTAAATATATCAAATACAGATAAAGCAACTAAATATTCAGCAGACGAAGCACTGGCTTTAATAATTGATGCAAGTCTGACAAAAGCTTCCTATCAATTGATTAGAAGCGGAGCCTTGGAGAAAGAATATAACATCTACCCCGCTTACAATGATGTCAGAGATGTTATCCTGCAAACATAACAGTGGAGGACTATTCAGCTTCAGTTCCTTTAAAAGATTTAATGACTCATACTTTGCAAAGAATCTGTGCAGTTCAGGAACCTGTGCTAAGGCACTTGATATTGAACGACAAAGCAATAAAAACAATGACACTAACGTGTAAGGCTGGTTTTGATGGTGCTACTGGCCAAAGCATTTATAAACAAGTTTTATCAGAACCCGACATTAACAGAGATTTAAAGCGTGAAGAATCATTATTTATTACTTGTCTTGTCCCATTGGATTTGACTGGATTTAACAACAGCAACGAAAAGGTGCCTATTTGGAGAAATCAAAAGTCGTCCTCCACAGCCTATTGTAGACCCATAAGATTTGCATACAAAATGGAATCCAAGGAATCTGTGATTGAAGAAGATCAGTACATTAAAAGTGAGATAGAAAGCTTGGGTATGATTTTATTAGAGGTTTGCGGATCTTCTATTGAAGTGAATTGTATTATTGAACTTACAATGATTGATGGGAAGGTTCAAACAATATTATCTGAAAAAAATAACTCATACCAATGCTGTTCAGTGTGTGTTGTCTCTCCAAAAAATATGAATAGTCTTGATATCCTTAATAAAGATTATACTAACAGAGAGTTCAAATATGGTCTTTCCAGTCTTCATGCATGGATTCGATTTTTTGAGATGTTATTGCACATTGCATATAAAAAAGAAACAAGAAAGTGGCAAGCAAGATGTAAAGAACACAAAGAAAAGGCATCTGTAGCTAAACAAAAGATTCAGACTGATTTTATGAACAAAATGGGACTTGTTGTTGATTTCCCTAAAAGTGGTGGTTCTGGAACAAGTAATGATGGCAATACCTCAAGGCGTGCTTTTGCAGCATATGAACAAACAGCTGAAATTCTGGGTATTGACCAAAACCTTATATTCAGATTTTACATTATCTTGGTAACGCTCTCTTCAGGATATGAAATAGACTGCTTAAAGTTCAAAGATTATTGTTTTGACACTTTTAGACTTTATGTGTCCCTTTATCCATGGTATTACATGGCTCAATCAGTTCACAAAGTATTGATACATGGACATGACATAATTAAAAGCCTTACATTACCCATCGGACTTATGTCAGAGGAAGCTCAAGAGGCTAGAAATAAAAACTTTAAATCTTATCGCGAAAATTTCAGCCAAAAAACATCCAGAAAAGCAACAAATACTGATCTTATCAATAGACTCCTAGTTTCCAGTGATCCTGTTATTTCATCATTGCGTAAATCAACATCACACCAAACAAATCATAAAGCATTTCCTTCAGATGTTTTACAATTACTTAAACAATCTTCAAACGATATTATTGTTTTATAATTTTTTGATGTAATTTAAAATTGATAACGTTTTCTTGCACTACTTTTTGCTTTTATTTTTCCTAAAACACTATTTACCTAAATACTCAATTTTTATTCAATATAGGTGGGTCAAAAATCCGATAAGATATTTAAATATCAATTTACCACTTTGTAACTAAGGAAAGTATCTGGTAACTAAGCAATATAAGTATCCATAACAACTAAATTTAAAAAATTATCACTTTTGTAAGAAGTGTGATCTCATATTGGTACTCATGCCAAATTTAATGAATATAGCACTTATAAAATATCTGCAGATAACAAAAGTAGGTTGTTGCTAAGCAAAACAAAAGGTATTCATAGCAACGAAATAAAAAAATATTACCTTCATAAAAAGCGCAGACATCATATTAGTACTCATACTAATTTTAGTGAATATAGCTCTAATATTAAATTAGTTATGAATTTTGTCCAGTAAAAGTGCATTCTGGCCCACTGTGCCATGGCTAAATAAAGTTATTTTGCATTTTCAATAGTAATTGCTACAAATCATTCCTTATATGGAGTTATTCATGTATAATGCATAATTTTGTTGCATGTATATGCAACAAAAAGCTATGCACACTCAATGATTACATATTTTATTGATAAAACGAAAAGAAAAGTATTTACCATTTTTATCATTTAGTTTAACAATTGATTATTTTGTCAAAATAACCACTTTTATTGAAGTTTAAGTAGAAGGACAAATATCTATCATGAAAAAAAAGTTTCAAGTAATTCGAAATCAGCATAAAAAATTAGTTAAGAAAAATTGGTTAAACTACGCAAATCCAAAGAAAGTTAGTTTTGGACCCCCTTATCATAATTTATGTAGTGGTGGTAATAAACTTCTCCCCAGAATCATGTTTATTAATAGTGGCATTTTAAAAAAGCTCAGCACCAATTATGTAATTTATCCCGTCAGATAAACATCATCAACATTTATGTTTTACCCTTCAATTTATGCCTGCTCTTAAAAAAGGACTCCACTTCAAACAGCCAAAAATCTAACTACACCCAAATTTGTAAAGCACTATTATTTTTAATGAACTATTATGGAAAGTAAGAAATGTGAATTCAATATCAAATAACATGATAAAATAAAAAATAATTAGATCAAAATATTAAATTTATTACAGAAAAAAAAAAATTCAAAATAAGCATTTACTATATCAATGGTCAAAAATTGGTTGAAATATATAAATAGAAAATAAAAAACACTTTAGTAATAAGTTCTAATAGAAAAAACTCAAAGTATTACATGACACAGCAAAAGTAAAAAATGTTATAACATAAAACTTTATTAAAACCACAACTAATCACTGGTACTTTTTGGAGAAATACACTCAAGCCGATAAGATAGAAAAATCTATGTAAATTTGGAGGGAAAAAAACCATACAAAGTTTATAAACACCTGATGCTGACAAAGATATATAGATAGAATTTCGCTATTCAAAAGTATAACATAATGAACAACATGTGAACTAGTCTTAAAATCAAATTATAAACAAGTAAGTGTATCATTAAAACCCACTTAAAAATTTCTTTTTTTTTTTAAATCTTAAAAAGATAAAAGAAGTTTAAATAACATTTAGTAAAAACAACAAAAACAACAAATGAAGTCACTACAATGAAATATGTTAACAAAGCACAAAAAAATTAAACATAATATTAAATGGATTAAAATGAGGTGAAACTGTTATACCAATATAAGCAAAGCAATTTTAATAACAACCAGACCATCAGAGAAAAAAAGTATATATATGGAAAAAAAAAGTATATATATATATATAAATTATGTTAGTTTATTCTACAAATAGAGTGCTCAATTTTCTTAAAGAGCAAAGCAATAGTAAGTTAAATTAGTAAAAACATTTATCTTGATTTTTCTTCAACAAATTATTTCTTCATCAGGAAGAATATCTAATCATCAATATATATATATATATATATATATATATATATATATATATATATATATATATATATATATATATATATATATATATATATATATATATTTAAACAACTTTAAAAAGTATGCTACACAATAGAGTGCTCAATGT